>NC_074682.1:45375330-45497830 GCF_029448725.1 Salvelinus fontinalis
GTGTACCTGTGGATGTATTTCAAGGCATACCTTCAAAATCAGTGCCTCTTTTCTTGACACCATTAGAAAATCAAAAGAAATCAGCCAAAACCTCAGAAAAAAATGGTAGACCTCCACAAGTCTGGTTCATCCTTGGGAGCAATTTCCAAACGTCCTGAAGGTACCACGTTCATCTGTACAAACAATAGTACGCAAGTATAAACACCATGGGACCACGCAGCCGTCATACCGCTCAGGAAGGAGACGCGTTCTGTCTCCTAGAGTTGAGCGTACTTTGGTGCGAAAAATGCAAATCAATCCCAGGTCAACAGCAAAGGACCATGTGAAAATGCTGGAGGAAACAGGTACACAAGTATCTATATCCACAGTAAAACGAAAGGCCGCTCAGCAAGGAAGAAGCCATTGCTCCAAAACCGCCATTAAAAAAGCCAGACTACGGTTTGCAACTGCACATGGGGACAAAGATCGCACTTTTTGGAGAAATGTCCTCTGGTCTGATGAAACAACTATAGAACTGTTTGGCCATAATGACCATCGTTATGTTTGGAGGAAAAAGGGGGTAGGCTTGCAAACCGAAGAACACCATCCCAACCATGAAGCACGTGGTGTCAGCATCATGTTGTGGGGGTGCTTTGCTGCAGGAGGGGCTGGTGCACTTCACAAAATAGATGGCATCATGATGGGGGAAAATTATGTGGATATATTGAAGCAACATCTCAAGACATCAGTCAGGAAGTTAAAGCTTGGTCGCAAATGGGTCTTCCAAATGGACAATGACCCCAAGCATACTTCCAAAGTTGTGGCAAAATGGCTTAAGGACAACAAAGTCAAGGTATTGGAGTGGCCATCACAAAGCCCTGACCTCAATCCTATAGAACATTTGTGGGCAGAACTGAAAAAGCATGTGCGAGCAAGGAGACCTACAAACCTGACTCAGTTACACCAGCTCTGTCAGGAGGAATAGGCCAAAATTAACCCAACTTATTGTGGGAAGCTTGTGGAAAGCTACCCAAAATGTTTGACCGAAGTTAAACAATTTAAAGGAAATGCTGCCAAATACTAATTGAGTGTATGTAAACTTCTGACCCACTGGGAATGTGATGAAACAAATAAAAGCTGAAATAAATTATTCTCTCTACTATTATTCTGACATTTCACATTCTTAAAATATAGTGGTGATCCTAACTGACCTAAAACAGGGAATTTTTACTGGGATTAAATGTCAGGAATTGTGAAAAACTGAGTTTAAATGTATTTGGCTAAGGTGTATGTAAACCTCCGACTTCAACTGTACATACCAGGCACTAGAGGTCGACTGATTAATCGGAATGGACGATTAATCGGGGCAGATTTCAAGTTTTCATAACAAATCGGAAATCGGTATTTTTGGGCGCCGATTTGCCTTTTTTTTTTACACCTTTATTTAATCTTTATTTAACTAGGCAAGTCAGTTAATGACACATTCTTCAGTTAAGAACACTGCCTCGTTCAGGGGCAGAACGACAGATTTGTAACATTGTCAGCTCGGGGGACCCAATCTTGCAACCTTACAGGTAACTAGTCCAATGCTCTAACACTGATTACATTGCACTCCACGAGGAGCCTGCCTGTGCCGCGAATGCAGTAAGCTAAGGTAAATTGCTAGCTAGCATTAAACGTATCTTATAAAAACAAGCAATCAATGACTGTCATTGCTCCAATGTGTACTTAACCATAAACATCAATGCCTTTCTTAAAATCAATACACAAGTATATATTTTTAAACCTGCATATTTAGTTAAAATAAATCCAGGTTAGCAGGCAATATTAACCAGATGAAATAGTGTGATTTCTCTTGCATTCATTGCACGCAGAGTCAGGGTATATGCAACAGTTTGGGCCGCCTGGCTCTTTGCGAACTAATTTACCAGATTTTTACGTAATTATGACATAACATTGAAGGTTGTGCAATGTAACAGGAATATTTAGACTCATGGATGCCCCCCGTTAGATAAAATACCGAACGGAATAAACGTTTTGTTTTCGAGGTGATAGTTTCCGGATTAGTCAAAGGTATATGGTTGAGAGAGAAATAGTTGACTCGTTATCATTTCTGTAATAACTTGCGGCTGAACTTGAAAGGGGTTCCTTCGTTATTTTACCGTTCATGTCTTCCATAGAGAATGTCTTGATCTACTTCAAATAAGGTCTGTGTTTCTTGCAGGCTTAAACCGCCTCGACGTTTTGATACCCGTGTAAATCTCACTAGGATAAGGTAACGTTTGTCAACATATTTTCATAAATCCACTCTACAAAAAAATTTATCTTCGCTTATATTTAGACAATATTAATCAGAGTTACCTTGTCCTATGGATATCTACACAGTTATAAAATTGGCAAGGTGGTGTAAGCCTACACGAAACACAGACCTTATTTTAAGTGAATCTAAAAATATCCTATGGAATAAATGAAGGAACCGCTTTTCAGATTTTGATAGAAGGTGTCATGGGAATTATGACTTGCACTTTGGTCGTCAATTCTTACCATGCCCATTATTAAAATAGGATTTCCTGCATATAGAAGTGACAGTTTTTGTTTTCAACATTCATCACAGGTAACTTAAACTCTGTTTTTATTCAAACAGTTGAGAGTATTTGTCTCCTAAGCAGACTCTTCAGTATCATTGTCACTTCAGAGCTGTGTGTGTATTTATGTATTTCATTAAGTTAAAATAAAAGTGTTCATTGTTCATTCAGTATTGTTGCAATTGTCATTATTACAAAAATGTGTGTGTGTATGATATATATACACTGCTCAAAAAAATAAAGGGAACACTTAAACAACACAATGTAACTCCAAGTCAATCCCACTTCTGTGAAATCAAACTGTCCACTTAGGAAGCAACACTGATTGACAATAAATTTCACATGCTGTTGTGCAAATGGAATAGACAAAAGGTGGAAATTATAGGCAATTAGCAAGACACCCCCCAAAACAGGAGTGATTCTGCAGGTGGTGACCACAGACCACTTCTCAGTTCCTATGCTTCCTGGCTGATGTTTTGGTCACTTTTGAATGCTGGCGGTGCTCGCACTCTAGTGGTAGCATGAGACGGAGTCTACAACCCACACAAGTGGCTCAGGTAGTGCAGTTCATCCAGGATGGCACATCATTGCAAACTGTGGCAAAAAGGTTTGCTGTGTCTGTCAGCGTAGTGTCCAGAGCATGGAGGCGCTACCAGGAGACAGGCCAGTACATCAGGAGACGTGGAGGAGGCCAACAACCCAGCAGCAGGACCGCTACCTCCGCCTTAGTGCAAGGAGGTGCACTGCCAGCGCCATGCAAAATGACCTCCAGCAGGCCACAAATGTGCATGTGTCTGCTCAAACGGTCAGAAACAGACTCCATGAGGGTGGTATGAGGGCCCGACGTCCACAGGTGGGGGTTGTGCTTACAGCCCAACACCGTGCAGGACGTTTGGCATTTGCCAGAGAACACCAAGATTGGCAAATTCGCCACTGGCGCCCTGTGCTCTTCACAGATGAAAGCAGGTTCACACTGAGCACATGAGCACATGTGACAGACGTGACAGAGTCTGGAGACGCCGTGGAGAACGTTCTGCTGCCTGCAACATCCTCCAGCATGACCGGTTTGGCGATGGGTCAGTCATGGTGTGGGGTGGCATTTCTTTGTGGGGCCGCACAGCCCTCCATGTGCTCGCCAGAGGTAGCCTGACTGCCATTAGGTACCGAGATGAGATCCTCAGACCCCTTGTGAGACCATATGCTGACACATGCACATTTGTGGCCTGCTGGAGGTCATTTTGCAGGGCTCTGGCAGTGCACCTCCTTACACTAAGGCGGAGGTACCGGTCCTGCTGCTGGGTTGTTGCCCTCCTACGGCCTCCTCCACGTCTCCTGATGTACTGGCCTGTCTCCTGGTAGCGCCTGCATGCTCTGGACACTACGCTGACAGACACAGCAAACCTTTTTGCCACAGTTCGCATTGATGTGCCATCCTGGATGAACTGCACTACCTGAGCCACTTGTGTGGGTTGTAGACTCCGTCTCATGCTACCACTAGAGTGAGAGCACCGCCAGCATTCAAAAGTGACCAAAACATCAGCCAGGCAGCATAGGAACTGAGAAGTGGTCTGTGGTCACCACCTGCAGAATCACTCCTGTTTTGGGGGGTGTCTTGCTAATTGCCTATAATTTCCACCTTTTGTCTATTCCATTTGCACAACAGCATGTGAAATTTATTGTCAATCAGTGTTGCTTCCTAAGTGGACAGTTTGATTTCACAGAAGTGTGATTGACTTGGAGTTACATTGTGTTGTTTAAGTGTTCCCTTTATTTTTTTGAGCAGTGTATATATATTTATAAAATAATTAGTTTTTTTATTTTTATAAAATCGGCCGATTAATCGGTATCGGCTTTTTTTTGTCCCCCAATAATCGGTATCGGCGTTGAAAAATCATAAATCGATCGACCTCTACCAGGCACAGCCCTACTCTATACATACCAGGCACAGCCCTTCTCTATACATACCAGGCACAGCCCTACTCTATACATACCAGGCACAGCCCTACTCTTTACATACCAGGCACAGCCCTACTCTTTACATACCAGGCACAGCCCTACTCTTTACATACCAGGCACAGCCCTACTCTTTACATACCAGGCACAGCCCTACTCTTTACATACCAGACACAGCCCTACTCTATACATACCAGGCACAGCCCTACTCTATACATACCAGGCACAGCCCTACTCTATACATACCAGGCACAGCCCTACTCTATACATAGCATTTCTATCTGCAACATTTAGAACGTTTCACCTCACTGAAGACACACCCCCAAAACACAACCGTCAGAGTCTGATGACATACCAAAGGCCATGATTGGTCCATTCAAAAAACACCGGTAACAATGGATGATGGGTCGATCAACTGGAACAACCACATTCCTCAAGCACTCACTTGGGATGGTTTATAGGGGAACAGAGAGGGAAGGAAAGAGAAAGAGAGAAATAAACTCCTCCTAGCCTTCATGGGTCAGCAGAACACACCAATCACAAGTTACACAACCCATTTAATAGGAATGCAGTGCTCAACAATAGAGACCTGCTGCCCAACTCAATTCAATCATATCACCTCCGTCTGCATTCATTCATGTTTGGGCCCTAGTGGTCACATGGCTGTTCCTTAACCAAATCACTCCCACCATCTAGAAGGGAGCATGCGTGTGCATCACATGCACAACAATTGTCTTGAATCATTGAATCAGCAATGACTAACACTGAGAAGTCTGATGTTATGTTATCCCCCCTTCTCCAATGTCCACCCCCTTTTCCCCAGTGAGCTGGTATAGTCCTGACCTTAATGACAGGTCCTGGGGGTGGATGTAACCACGTATGCAGAACGAATGGTGGGGTTGTCAAAGGCCAGCCTTCCACCTTAAAGAGGGATCTGTCTAACCTTTGACCTTCCCTCCTCCCCCACTCTCGGTATTCCCCGCAATCCTCCCCCTGTCTCCGCATTGACGGAGGGTGGGGTGTATGCCCATAAGTGGAGTGGTATCCCCTAAAGGAATTAGCGTAGTCAATGTTCTGCACGACATGGCTGGAGTGGCTTTTCACTTCACAAGCTGAAGGAGAAGGGCAGGAGGGAGGGAGGTTGGGAAAGAGGAGGAGGGGGGGGGGGGGGTTTATGATCCTGAAGCACATGTTTCCCTCAAGGAGAAACACAGAGCCTCCAAATCTCCTGAGAACTTTGGCTAATGAAGTGTTCACATCAGTTAACAAAGTGTTTCCCAATCCGTTCATCAGAGACCCACAGCCATTGCACTTGTGTATTCTACTTCAGCAGTAGTACACCTGATTCAACAAATGGGATTGAAGATTAGTTGACCAAATGAATCAGGTGTGTTAGTGCTGGAACAAAACCAAATACGTGCAACGGCAATGGGTCTCCTTCCAATAGGATGGAAGCATGTCGCCGACCCACTAACCATTGGAAACCTTTGCATCGCTTTGCATTAGGGTGAGGCAAAAGCTATTTAGCAAATTAGCGGTAGCCTTAAGGTGGAAATAATTATCTGGTAACATACAGTATCTGTGGTCGACATGCTACGCTACAATGCCAGCACACAATGGAAGCAAGACTGGTGATGGGCTCATCTTTTCTGTCTCTTTAACCCTTTCACACACAGACAGAGAGCGCTGACAAAGGGGGCTAGAGAAAGGGGAAGGGCTTCTGGCAATATAGGCCTACATGATACAGATGTCTCGACATCAGTCCAGCAGGGAGAACCCCCGGGGTGTGCAGTGTTTTCCCCACTTACATTTCTGATTCAAATACTCAAATGGCTTGATGACTAGTTGAATCTGTTAGAGCTGAGCTAGAACAACAACAAAAAGTGCAAATCCCGTGGTGTGAGTTCCCGGGAATGGAGTTGAGAAACACTTCTCTTGAGTGGAGTTGGGGTGGGGGCCTTGTTCCACATAGCACCTGACTGACTGCACATCAGTTCCACGCGGTGCTCTTATCTAAAGTTTATCTACAGTTCGCGCCGCGGAACAGTCAGTGCTTGGAATTGCAGATATTCCTCAGGCAGAGATAGACACAACAGAGAGATTTGGAGCAAAACGTCACTAGGAGTTTAGCTAGTGTGGTGAGAGCCTGGAATGTAAACTAGTGATTCTAATCTACATTACTGGGAGCAAAAAAATGAATCTTCCAGTGGCTATCACCAACTTCCACACCCTGGAATTCATTCATTCATTTAACTTCTTATGGCTGGGGGCAGTATTGAGTAGCTTGGATGAATAAGGTGCCCAGAGTAAACTGCCTGCTACTCAGGCGTAGAAGCTAAGATATGCATATAATTAGTAGATTTGGATAGAAAACACTGTAGTTTCTAAAACTGTTTGAATGATGTCTGTGTGTATAACAGAACTCATATGGCAGGCAAAAACCTGAGAAAAAAATCCAACCAGAAAGTGGGAAATCTGAGGTTTGTAGGTTTTCAAGTCTTTGCCTATCCAATACACAGTGTAAAGTTTGGTCCGATTGCACTTCCTAAGGCATCCACTAGATGTCAACGGTCTTTAGAACCTTGTTTGATGCTTCTACTGTGAAGGAGGGGGGAATGAGAGCTGTTTGAGTCAGGGGTCTGGCAGAGTGCCACGAGCTCAGTCTCGCACGCTCCCGTGAGAGTTAGCTGCGTTCCATTGCATTTCTAGAGACAAAGGAATTCTCCGGTTGAAACATTATTGAAGATTTATGATAAAAACATCTTAAAGATTGATTCTATACTTCGTTTGCCATGTTTCTACAAACTGTAATATGACTTTTCGTCTGAACTTTCGCCTGGACTTGCCCGCGCCTCCTGAGTTTGAATTTGTGTACTAAACGCGCAAACAAAAAGGAGCAATTTGGGCATAAATGATGGACTTTATCGAAAAAAATAAACATTTGTGGAATTGGGATTCCTGGGAGTGCATTCTGATGAAGATCATCAAAGGTAAGTGAATATTTATAATGCTATTTCTGACTTCTGTTGACTCCACAATATGGCGGGTACCTGTATGGCTTGTTTTTGTGTCCGAGCGCCGTACTCTGATTATTGCATGGTGTGCTTTTGCCGTAAAGTTTTTTTTAAATCTGACACAGCGGTTGCATTAACCTGTTGGGGATGGGGGCGCTGTTTAGACTATTTATGCTAATTGGGTAATTTTTGAAACGGCTTCCCACAAAATCCTTGATCGTACAATATGCATATTATTATTATTATTGGATAGAAAACAGTCTATAGTTTCTATAGGAGTTGAAATTTTGTCTCTAAGTGGAACAGAGCCCATTCTACAGCAATTTCCCTGACATGGAGTCAGATTTGAGAAATGTTGGCCACTGTTCTGAAGTCAGTTAAAAAGGCACTGTTATTGCTATGACTATACGGACACTTCTTACGTCTTCCCCTGGATGCCTTTACGTGATGACGATTCCAATGGGGTCGATTGCGCGTTCACAGGCCCTATAAATCAAAAAACCCTGTAGCTAGCAAGTCTTTCCTTGCTGCGTAACGCGCGTGCTGGACACCGACCCGCTCCTGTTCCAAGCGTTAGTTTAGCCTGTTATATTTCTCCGGTCATCTTTTCACTCGTTATAGGAGTTACAAACATCATAAGGTAGTTAATTTAAAGCGTTTTATAGCAATTTATATCCGTTTAGTGCGATTTTGGGACATTTATTTTTGAAACGATGTGAATAGTTGGGCACGCTTTTCAGTTCATCCCGAACGCAGTTGGCATTTCCACATGGCAAGAGGACAGCTTTCCACCAAAAGACGTTTACTCCCAAGAAAGGATCCTTTGCCCAAGATACTGATGGAAGAACAGCTCAAGGTAGGACATTTTTATTATGATAAATCGTGTTTCTGTCGAAACATTTTAGTGGCTTAGGACGCCATGTTTTTTGACGTAGCTTCGCTTGGCGCAAACTGTATTGAAAAGTAAGGATAAATTAAATGTAATTCCGCAATTGTATTAAGAATTAAATTGTCTATCAATCCCTGTCCACCCTATATTTTTTAGTCACGTTTATGAGTATTTATGTATAAGAGTAGATCACTGTCTAAGTGGCGCAAGGACATTTTCTGACCAACTGAGCTACATTTCACATTGTCTAACCATGATTTTGGTGGCTAAATATAAACATTTTCGATCAAACTGTATATGCATGTTGTAATGTGATGTTACAGGAGTGTCATCGGAAGAATTCTGAGAAGGTTAGTGAAAAAATTAATATCTTTTGGCGATGTTGACTTTTATCGCTCACTTTGGCTAGAATCAATGCTGGGCTGCTATGTGGTATGTGCTATGCTAATATAACGATTTATTGTGTTTTCGCTGTAAGACACTTAGAAAATCTGAAATATTGTCTGTATTCACAGGATCTGTGTCTTTCGATTCGTGTATGCTGTGTATTTTTACGAAATGTTTGATGATTAGTAAGTAGGTAAACACGTTGCTCTAAGTAGTTTTTCTATTCCATTTGTGACGGTGGGTGCAATTGTAACCTATGCCATCTACCTGAAATGTGCACTTTTTTCTAACAAAACCTATCCCATACCATAAATATGTTATCAGACTGTCATCTGATGAGTTTTTTTGTTGGTTAGGGGCTATAAATATCTTAGTTTAGCCAAATTGGTGATGGCTACTGGTGTTGGTGGACAAATAAAAGATGGTGGATTATGCTAATGTGTTTTTAGGTAATAGATGTACATCTTTACATATTGTGTCTTCCCTGTAAAACATTTTAAAAATCGGACATGTTGACTGGATTCACAAGATCTGTGTCTTTCATTAGCTGTATTGGACTTTAATGTGTGAAAGTTAAATATTTAAAAAAAATATTTTTTTTTGAATTTCGCGGCACTGGTTTTTCAGTGGGGGGGGGGGGGGGGGGGGGGGGGGGGGGGGGGCCGCTAGCGCCACGCTGATCCTAGACAGGTTAAGGAGAAGTTTATCTAAAGTTCTATGTATAACACTTGTATCATTTATCAATGTTTATTATGAGTATTTCTGTAAATTGATGTGGCTCTCTGCAAAATCACTGAATGTTTTGGAGGAAAAACATTACTGAACATAATGCGCCAATGTAAACTAAGATTTTTTGATATAAATATGAACTTTATCGAACAAAACATACATGTATTGTGTAACACGAAGTCCTATGAGTGTCATCTGATGAAGATCATCAAAGGTTAGCGATTCATTTTATCTATATTTCTGCTTTTTGTGACTCCTCTCTTTGGCTGGAAAAATGGCTATGTTTTTCTGTGACTAGGTACTGACCTAACATAATCAGATGGTGTGCTTTCGTCGTAAAGCCTTTTTGAAATCGGACACTGTGGTGGGATTAACAACAAGTTTTTCTTTAAAATGGTGTAAAATACTTGTGTGTTTGAGTAATTTTAATTATGAGATTTCTGTTGCTTGAATTTGGCACCCTGCACTTTCACTGGCTGTTGTCAAGTCGATCCTCTTAACGGGATCTCAGCCGTAAGAAGTTAACCAACATCACAGCTAGATTTGGTATCAACTATTTCACTGTGAAGTGACTGGTCTTTTTAACACCTACCCACACACACCCACACACCCACGCACGCAAACCTAACTACCACTTCTGAGGACTCAAAACAGGCAGTAAACAAAATGAATGAATTAACACTTATGTACATCTGGTACACACACAGGTGCTGACTTTAGAGTAGGTGGCGTGCATGTGTACAATTCCACACACTCTGCTTCCCTCTCACAAACACTGCAAAGCAGTGATGTTACCTCACTCAAAAGAGCCTTCTCTTCCTGTCTCTCCTTTACGTCACCACACCTCACCTGATTTATAGGTGCATGGCGGCCATGCTTTCCCTGGGCAAGTGACTCTAAAAGGCCCAGCACTGCGTTCTATTTGTCTTATTTACAGGCTAGTGAATTATTTAAATTCCCCTCTGTAAATAAAACTACGAGAGGGCTAGGCCCAAGGCAGGCACTGCAGAGGAGACGAGGCAATTTTGAAGCGAGCCTGCTGCACCATTAACATTAATTGCAACAATAAATGCCTGTGTGCTTATGTAAACCATTCTCCATTTAATCTTCCCCACAGAGGAGACCTGAGAAATAGGAAGGCAGACACAAACTAAGGCCTTTTGAGTTCTGTATGTTGCCTCGAAATGGACTATACATGCACAGTGCACACATTCAAATGCACACAGAAATTGTGGTGCTTCAACAAAAGCCACACACGCACCGACTCCACTGAGCACTACAAACTAGAGGTCGACCGATTATGATTTTTCAACGGCGATACCGATAACGATTATTGAAGGACCAAAAGAAGCCGATACCGATTAATCGGCCTATTTTTTTAAATGTATTTGCAATAATGACAATTACAACAATACTGAATGAACACTTATTTTAACTTAATATAATACATCAATAAAATCAATTTAGCCTCAAATAAATAATGAAACATGTTCAATTTCAATTTGGTTTAAATAATGCAAAAACAAAGTGTTGGAGAAGAAAGTAAAAGTGCAATGTGTGCCATGTAAGAAAGCCAACGTTTAAATTCCTTGCTCAGAACATATGAAAGCCGATTTAATTAGGGCCGATTTCAAGTTTTCATAACAATCGGAAATCGGTATTTTTGGACACCGATTTGGCAGATATATATATATATATATATATATATTCCTTTTACACCTTTTATTCAATCTTTATTTAACTAGGAAAGTTAGTTAAGAACACATTCTTATTTTCAATGACGGCCTAGGAACGGTGAGTTAACTGCCTCGTTCAGGGGCAGAACGACAGATTTTTACCTTGTCAGCTCGGGGGAATTCAATCTTGCAACCTAACAGTTAACTAGTCCAACGCTCTAACCACCTGATTACATTGCACTTCACGAGGAGCCTGCCTGTTACATGAGTGCAGCAAGAAGCCAAGGTAAGTTGCTAGCTAGCATTAAACTTATCTTATAAAAAACAATCAATCACTAGTTAACTACACATGGTTGATGATATTACTAGTTTATCTAGCTTGTCCTGCATTGCATATAATCAATGCGGTGCCTGTTAACTTCTCATCGAATCACAGCCTACTTCGCCAAATGGGTGATTATTTAACAAGCACATTCGTGAAAAAAGCACTGTCGTTGCACCAATGTGTACCTAACCATAAACATCAATGCCTTTCTTTAAAATCAATACACAAGTATATCTTTTTAAACCTGCATATTTAGTTAATATTGCCTGCTAAACATGAATTATTTTAACTAGGGAAATTGTGTAACTTCTCTTGCGTTCTGTGCAAGCAGAGTCAGGGTATATGCAGCAGTTTGGGCCGCCTGGCTCATTGCGAACTGTGTGAAGAACATTTATTCCTAACAAAGACCGTAATTCATTTGCCAGAATTGTACATAACTATGACATAACACTGAAGGTTGTGCAATGTAACAGCAATATTTAGACTTAGGCATGCCACCCGTTAGATAAAATACGTAACGGTTCCGTATTTCACTGAAAGAATAAACTTTTTTTTTCTCGAAATGATAGTTTCCTGATTTGACCATATTAATTTACATTTACATTTTAGTCATTTAGCAGACGCTCTTATCCAGAGCGACTTACAGTAGAGTGCATACATTTTTTATTACATTTTTTTTTTTAAATACTGAGACAAGGATATCCCTACCGGCCAATCACTCCCTAACCCCTAACCCGGACGACGCTATGCCAATTGTGCGTTGCCCCACGGACCTCCCGGTTGCGGCCGGCTGCGACAGAGCCTGGGCGTGAACCCAGAGACTCTGGTGGCGCAGCTAGCACTGCGATGCAGTGCCCTAGACCACTGCGCCACCCGGGAGGTACTGACCTAAGTCTCCTATTTCTGTGTGTAATTATGTTAGAATTAAGTCTATGATTTGATAGAGCAGTCTGACTGAGCGGTGGTAGCAGCAGCAGGCTCGTAAGCATTCATTCAAACAGCACTTTCGTGCATTTGCCAGCAGCTCTTCGCTGTGCTTCAAGCATTGAGCTGTTTATGACTTCAAGCCTATCAACTCCCGAGATTAGGCTGGTGTAACCGATGTGAAATGGCTAGCTAGTTAGCGGGATGCGCGCTAGTAGCGTTTCAATCGGTGACGTCACTCGCTCTGAGGCCTTGAAGTAGTTGTTCCCCTTGCTCTGCAAGGGCCCCGGCTTTTGTGGAGCGATGGGTAATGATGCTTCGAGGGTGGTTGTTGTCGATGTGTCCCTGGTTCAAGCCCAGGTAGCGGCGAGGAGAGGGACGGAAGCTATACTGTTACACTGGCAATTCTATAGTGCCTATAAGAACATCCAAGAGTCAAAGGTATATGAAATACAAATGGTAGAGAGAGAAATAGTCCTACAATTCCTATAATAACTACAACTTAAAACTTCTTACCTGGGAATATTGAAAACTCATGTTAAAAGGAACCACCAGCTTTCATATGTTCTGAGCAAAGAACTTAAACGTTAGCTTTCTTACATGGCACATATTGCACTTTTACTTTCTTCACCAACACTTTGTTTTTGCATTATTTAAACCAAATTGAACAAGTTTCATTACCTATTTTAGGCTAAATTGATTTTATTTGATGTATTATATTAAGTTAAAATAAGTGTTCATTCAGTATTGTTGTAATTGTTATTATTACAAATATATATATAAAAATCGTCCGTTTAATTAGCGGCTTTTTTTTGGTCCTCCAATAATTGGTATCGGCATTGAAAAATCATAATCGGGCGACCTCTAATATCAACCATCCTGGGTTCTGTTCAAAAGGGTAGTGAGAGAACAAGTGAGAGAGAGCGTGACACAGCCAGTGCAGCCCGAGACCGACAGGCGGCGCAGCCCGAGACCGACAGGCGGCGCAGACCGAGACCGAAAGGCGGCGCAGACCGAGACCGAAAGGCGGCGCAGCCCGAGACCGACAGGCGGCGCAGCACGAGACCGACAGGCGGCGCAGCACGAGACCGACAGGCGGCGCAGCACGAAACCGACAGGCGGCGCAGCACGAAACCGACAGGCGGCGCAGCACGAAACCGACAGGCGGCGCAGCACGAAACCGACAGGCGGCGCAGCCAGAGACCGACAGGCGGCGCAGCCAGAGACCGACAGGCGGCGCAGCCAGAGACCGACAGGCGGCGCAGCCAGAGACCGACAGGCGGCGCAGCACGAGACCGACAGGCGGCGCAGCACGAGACCGACAGCCAACGGAAGCAAAACAAACAAAAGGAAAAGGGAGAAGAGAGAAGCGGAGGAACAGAGAGAGGAAAGAGGGAGGGAAGGGAGGAGAGAAGAGGAAGAACAGAGAGAGGAAAGGGAAGAGAGAAGCGGAGGAACAGAGAGAAGAAAGGATGAGGGAAGGGTTAAAGATTTAAGAGATTAAGGTAAAACTACAACCCACCTCCTAGCCTTGACTTGGCCCACAACCCCAAAAACGTAACACCTCCACTGGTATGTATAGGAAGGCAGATATTCCATTACGCTCTATTGAGGAAGCCTCAATCATCTTTAAAGGAGGACTGAACTTCCTGATTTGGCCTCGGTTTTCAGCTGGTTCATTAAGAAATGCAGCAGCCATGATTGAAGCCAAAGGAGAGTTGTCTTGGGGGGGGGGGTGGTTTAACGTGGGTGTCTCGTGTGTGTTTGCACGTAGCTAGCGTTTGCACATTCACTCTGCCAAAACAGTACACAGTTACAGTCACTCATCCTTCTAGATAACTTGAAATGTCTAACCAGGTCTTCAGCCAGATGGTGTGAAACTGAGGCAAAGTTCACCCGGATTGAGATAAACCCAACACGAGGAAAACTATTACAGTACCCTTAACTCTGTGACATACCATGTTTTCGAATCAACTCGCAAATCTCAGTTTTGGACCAAAATGATCCTTTTTACACTTTGTAGTACATTTTGACACTATAATAAGTGGCGGATTTGACCTAATGAGCCGAAACCCACAACTAAGAGAAGTTCAAACAGAAAGAGGGGAAGTGGAGATTCCGAAATGTGGAAATCGTGCCAGAACTCGGAACGTGATGAAAGTAGGGGCACTCCGCAGAGGGAGAAACACAGCACTGACAGTAGGAAAAGAGGGAGGGCCTGAAGGAAGATAGAGGGAACGCAAAGGAGTGTGAGAATGACAGCAAGAAAGAAAGAAACAGCAGGAGTGAAAGAGAGGGAGAGATGTTTTTTTTTTTCAGGATGAGGTTGTCACACCGGTTTAAAATGTCTGGCAGTCAAGGGGCCGTGAAAAGAGACCTGCACGCGCGCACGCACATACCACACACACCACACACACACACACACACAGGAGACCAACAAGACGACACCAGTGTAAAGGATGTGAAATGGCTAGCTAGTTAGCGGGTACGCACTAATAGCGTTTCAATCGGTTACGTCACTTGCTCTGAGACTTGAAGTAGGGTTTCCCCTTGCTATGCAAGGGGCGCGGCTTTTGTGGAGCGATGGGTAATGACGCTTCGTGGGTGACTGTTGTTGATGTGTGCAGAAGGTCCCTGGTTTGCGCCTGGGTATGGGCGAGGGGACGGTCTAAAGTTATACTGTTACACGAGACCAACAACACACGTGCACACACGCCCAACATGAGCGCACGCACACAGCAAACAAGCGCGCACGCACACACACACACACACACACACACACACACGGCCAACACGCGCGCGCACACACACACACACACACACACACACGACTAACACTGCGTGCGCACACACACGCGACCAACACGACCAACACGCGCGCGCACACACACACACACGACTAACACTGCGTGCGCACACACTCACGACCAACACACACGCGCGCGCGCGCACACACACACACGACCAACGCGCGCGCGCGCACACACACACGACCAACACGCGAGACCAACACGCACACACGACCAACACGCGCGCACACACACACACACGCACACAACCAACGCGCACATGCACACACACACGACCAACACACACACACGACCATCACGCTCACACACACACACGACCATCACGCGCACACACGTGTATGCACATGACCATCACACGCGCATGCACACACACACGACCAACCAACACACCGCACACACACGACCAACACACGCATGCACATGACCGTCATACGCGCAACCAACATACACGACCAACACGCACGCACACACACGACCATAAAGCGCACGCGACCAACACGCACGCGCGACCAACACGCACGCGCGCACGCACGACCAACACGCACGCACACACGACCAACACACGACCAACAGGCACACACTACGCGCGCACACACACACACACGACTAACACTGCGTGCGCACACACACGCGACCAACACGACTGGAGGAAAGTACAGGCTACTGAGTCAATGCCCATTCGCACTACAGAATCAAGTTAAAAGTAGGTCAACTGCAGCAAGGATGTGCTCATGATAATGGTTCTCCTCATTCCAGTTGATAGCAACACAAGCAACACAAGATCAGTGAAATGCCATCCAACAAAAAATAGACTTCAACACTGGTCTATTGAGGCAGATTTGTATCATAACATGTAGAGAGAGGGTGGTGGATTGCTAATAATTTTCTAGCCGTTATTTGCGATGCCACACTAGGGACACGTATGATAAGATGAAATGTGAGGATCCACACATAATTAATTGATGACAGGCAGTGGTAGACTTGGACCGGAATAAGTGTTGGTACTCATTTTGGTTTTCTGTACCTTTTATATTTAGGTGCAGGAGCTCCACAATACTTTTGAGCTATAAGAGGAACAAGAGCTCAAGCAGTAGAACATTTGAGATGCCGGTACTCAGCTCCGGTGAGCTACTGCCCAAGTCAAGCACTGATGGAGTCAAGCCATGGAGTCATAACTACACTATTCCTTCAAAGATGTCCATATTGGGCAGCTACAACTTCTGTGTAACTGAGAAGAAAAATATAACCTTACCAGACATTGCATTTATCAAGAAAAACATCAGGATCGCTGTATCAAATTCCCCTCAGAAGATTGTCCAACAACTTGGTAAGACGTGCAGGTGAGTTGGGCTCAAGATGAAGAGAAAAGTGCATCAAAAGGCAGCAGCATCATTCCTACGCAAGTGTCATTCAGCTACATTGTTGCCACTGGTCGCTGTTGGTCATGAACTGATAACATTTTCAGGGCTCTACACTGGCGTTTTTTACAACAAGCACGTGTGCGCCTAAGTTGGAAAATGTAGGTGCACATAAATATTTATTTGAGGTAATAAAACTAGAATTTTTCTAGGCGCACTGAACAATATGTATTTACATATGCAAGTAAAATGGTAGCACTGTAGAGACCTGATTGTACCAACTTGCAATAGAGCGCTACAGAATTGAAACATTGTAGCCGCAATTAGCTGTGTAGACTAGGCTACAATCTATTTGCAGTGGAATCTGACATTATTTTGAGAGGTTAGAAGACCAACCAGTCTGTCATTCAGTGATTTACAAGCCAAAGCCATGCCAACCCTATGACTGATTAGTGTTGGTGACATTCAACTAGTACCGCCTACTAAACAAGCATTTGTTTCAGGTTTGAGATATTTCATAATTGACATGTGAATAGGTGTCATAGCCTATAACCAACAAGCCAATGTCGGTTTCCTTGAATTATAAAACTGGGGGCAACAGACAAGACAAATCCATCAAATCCATCCAAGATTTAAATGCGTTTGCTTTTATATAAATTCACATTTGGTCAGGGGGAAATATATATATATATTTGAATTGGTGGATGATGTATTTTGGACATGTAATTTGCTCACAAGAATAATACTGAAAAAGTATTCGAGCAAATCCAAGAGTAGACTATAGCAGCGCATATTCAATAGATGACATTCGATGCATGGGGTAGACCAACACAACCACAGACAACTCTCATCCTTCTATTACTCCTCAATACGGAATTATTGCTGTTGAAACAAAGCCTACAAATTGCCTCTCACTAGTCAGCAGATTATGGCTCTTTTCACACACCATTTATCATTATTTTAAAGTTAATAGGGTAATCGATTTTTTTGCTCCAAAGCAGCACACTGGTTCCCATGAGAAATGCTACACCCCTTATGTCCATTTAGGCTCCATTTAGACAATTCCGATATTTTTTCAAATAATTGCTCTTTTAAACATATCACATCAGATTCTTTCACATAATATATTTTTTCAGAGCTGATCTGATCGGTCAAAAATATCAGAATTGGGCTGCCTGTCTAAACGCAGCCTAAGTAGCGTATAACGACTCAGAAGTAACCCTATTAAATAACCCCATACGTGAGAGCATGCCGCGAATTTCAATGTAAAGACATACACGAGCCTCACCACTCACCGCCCAAGAAAGACTGTTTTCCAGGCGACAGTGTCTGTCAGTGAATAGCTATAATTATGTAGTCTATGGAGACATTCCTTCTCAAAAACGCAATGCAACAGCATTCCCTTTGCAATGAGGTAACTAAGACAAGTCTGCTTTCCCGTTTTGAAACTATAGGTCCTTGCCCATGTTTGTTCAAATATAAAAACAAAACGGATATAAGGAAGTTAGGATAGGACGTGGGATAAAACCTGGGTGAATTCAGCAATAACATAGAGAGTGCCCAATTAGGCTCGAACTCTTCTGCTCAGTTTATTTAAGTATCCTATGCGCTTGTACTGTAGAACAGTAAGTGGATGCATCCACACACCTAACGCACAACCCTTGCCAACGACACAATATCCGCAGTTTTCCCACTTCGGTGTTGATCAACCCTTCAGTTGGTTGAATAGGGCTACATAAAATAAATATGCGCATCCAAGACAGCATGCAAAACTACTTGTGAAGTTCAATAGGCTACACAGGTAAATAGACTGGTTGCGTTTTGGTAACCCGTTGTTCGCCTAGTACAAGGGCTGTTTAGAAATCACAAGCTTCAAACTCTTGCAGTCAGACGCAACTGTTATTAAACAGCCAAGACAAACTGTCAACATGGGAGCGAAAACAACTGTTTCAACCCAAAATAAAGTTTATCTCATTCAAACAACGCACCAATTGATCTGGATAGGGTAACTTACAAATTCAAGTGATCCTTGGATTAGATATCCATGCCATGGTTAAATTCCAAAACTTGAGGACATTTTCACTCGTCACGGACTACTAGTGCGTTCACCACGCCGGCTCCCTTCGTGTGAATGGAGAGGAATGCAGCTCGAGGCTTCGAGTGAGAAGCCAGCCTCGATGTGAACAAGCCGGGCGCGAGCAAGTACGGCGTGGATATGCGCTGTCTTGTCCCAATACCTTATACGGTCCACAGAGGGCGCCAGTGAGTCGGCTTGTGGCCACAGCATGTAATTGGCAAAACAATCTCACTTTCTTGGTCTTTGATCTCGTTTCATAAAATGAGAGATACATTTTCTCTGGGTGGAGCTGTGGAATGAATAAGGTTAGGCAATATGAATACCAAATTACCAGTCTACATTTGTCTTTGTCAACAAGAGAGATTATTGCTTCAGGATAGGCTTGGTTGTTCACAAACAGGGTTCATTACAGACCTGTCTATAGAAAATGTTCTTTAAGACAGTAGAAGTGACTTTGAAACCTGAAATGTTAATATTCATAAATAGTCTCAAAATATCAACATCTTACAAAGTGTGTATTGGGCACAGTTCCATGGGTCCCTCGGCAAGGAAGCTTTTGGGATAGCTGAGTTATTCCAACAACCACCTGGCGCTGCATGTGTGCGTGTGCGTGTAAGTGCATGTGTGTGTGCGTGTGTGTGTGTGTGTGCAGCTGTCATGGTTTGGAGAGATAGTACAGAGGATACGACTTGGTCTGAAAGCAGAGAGAATATTTAAGGGTAGCTATTTGTTTGTTCATTGTTGTTGTTATTTTTCTTTGTATTTGTTTTTATTCATATAATATTAACGTGCTCAGGAAAAGAACAAGCAGTTACATTGGACACATGCAGTTGAAATATGTACTGACTGATCTGCAGTTGAAATATGTACTAACTGATCTGTTCGGGGGCACAACTTTGGTTTTAGAAGTGGGGGGGACATAACTTGGCGGGGGTCCTGCCATTTTGGGGGGCATCTGAAGCTAATTTCCTGCATTTCTACACAATCTAATATGACCCATGGCCCTTCTAGCTGTCTCTATTTAGAACAACAAAAAGTAAGCAAAAATACCCACAGTTATCAAGCTAGGTAAGAGATTATTAAATATGTTTAAGTGATTGATAAGACTGAACTAGATCAATGATAATTCAATAATCAGTATTGTGTTGCACCTTCAACCAATAGCCTAACAACTGAACAACTCTTACAAATAAAGTACAAAAACTTTTTGTCTTTATTAAGACATCGTCTATAGCAAATGTTAGCCAGACCGCCCAGCCAGCTCGAGCCGCCTCTCCCCCAACACAACTTCCTTCACATCCTTTTTTTTATATCTCAAGGGAAAGGTTTGGAAAAACAAAAGTTGAATAAAAACACACATACACATTAACACACAGAAACAGTACACCCTTCATATAAATCCTATCATAGGCCTAATAGTACTGTAGAGCTCTTTTTACTTGCACACAATATAGCTGGGTCACATCGTCCTGTCCCTAGGGGTCCATGGCACTGCAGCGCCCCAACCCAACACACCCCACCCAGCTTTTGGATCTTATTGAAACTTTCATTATTGGTTTCAGGTGTGTTAGGCCAAGGCCAGAGTGACAACCAACAGGACAGCAGACCCATAGGGCCAGGACTGAGCAGCCCAGAAGCTAGGGATTGCCTAAATTGGTATCTCGCCTGACGTGGGCATGTTTTCAATACAGACTCCTTTTGTTGTACAGTATTTCATATCAGGCATCTAGTGATACATAACTTGATATTTCTTCCATCCATTGTGGGAGGATAACCAACCTTCCAATAAATGGAAATGCATTTTTTAGCCATTATAAATGCTAGGTTACACAGTTTCTTCTGATAACAGTCTCCTGTATCAACATTTCCAAGCAAACAAAAACAGGGAAAAGGGAGAAGGTGTAGACATTTTGAGATAAAATAACATACTCTTTGCCAGAATTCAGCCAGCCATACCATATTGAAATATGTCCCCTTTTGTGTTTTACACCTCCAGCAGAGGAATAACATTTCTGAGAGTATGATATTCAGTTTCACTGGCATATAGTACATTCTATGGATCGTCTTAAAATGCAGTAATTTATGTGTGACATTACATTAACATGACTGGGCATTTAACATATCTGTATCCATTCATCATCAATAGCATCTCCCAGCTCTTCCTTACATTTTTGTTTTACATATTTTGTGTCATCGGGAAAATACTCTATCAACCCTTGACACAGTTTGGTAATCAACTTTAGCAGTTTGGCAGACTGCCTTAAATATTTTCAATCTTTGAAGCTTCTTGCTTGTCCAGTGTTTGCTGCACAGAGTGAATAATGTGTTGTATCTGCAAAAGTTCTCCTCAGCGCTGTCACCGACTGGTCTTCCCTGGTTGCCTGACCCTGATGAGACCCCTGTCACCGGCTGGTCTTCCCTGGTTGCCTGACCCTGATGAGACCCCTGTCACCGACTGGTCTTCCCTGGTCACCGACTGGTCTTCCCTGGTTGCCTGACCCTGATGAGACCCCTGTCACCGGCTGGTCTTCCCTGGTTGCCTGACCCTGATGAGACCCCTGTCACCGACTGGTCTTCCCTGGTCACCGACTGGTCTTCCCTGGTTGCCTGACCCTGATGAGACCCCTGTCACCGACTGGTCTTCCCTGGTTGCCTGACCCTGATGAGACCCCTGTCACCGACTGGTCTTCCCTGGTTGCCTGACCCTGATGAGACCCCTGTCACCGACTGGTCTTCCCTGGTTGCCTGACCCTGATGAGACCCCTGTCACCGGCTGGTCTTCCCTGGTTGCCTGACCCTGATGAGACCCCTGTCACCGACTGGTCTTCCCTGGTTGCCTGACCCTGATGAGACCCCTGTCACCGACTGGTCTTCCCTGGTTGCCTGACCCTGATGAGACCCCTGTCACCGGCTGGTCTTCCCTGGTTGCCTGACCCTGATGAGACCCCTGTCACCGGCTGGTCTTCCCTGGTTGCCTGACCCTGATGAGACCCCTGTCACCATCTGATCCTGCTCAGATGAGGTATGACAAAGAATTACCTTGGTGCACATTTATACATTGTATTATCCAAAAATCAAATCAATGGTTCAATAACTGAAATGACCATTATTCCCAGATTCACAGACTTTGTATCCGGTCACTGATTGTTTTAATATATTGCAAAATTCAACAGAGCTTCGTAGACTGGCCTTCCCTGGCTGTCTGACCCTGAATGGACACCTGGCACCATCTGATCCTGCTAAGACATGATGAGCATATTGTTGTGTACTGACTGTACACCATGACAGTGAAGCCTGTATAGCTGTTTATACCGTGTCAGTATGAATGTAGGGAATAAGCTAGGGAAACTGACAGATCAATAAAGTTACATTGCTATAGTGACTAATAAAAACTCACATTGTTCTGAAAAAACGTCAGAATATCGGCCTTCAATTGTTTGGCTGTTGGTTTCAGTGAGCCAGCTAACTAGCTAACGTTAGCCAACTTGTGGCTAGCTATAGTTAATGGTACAATGGCAAGTCATCAAATGTACTTCTGTTGAAATGGGACAAAACAAAAGCTACAAAACATTTCCATACACAGCTTTTAGAAACTGCTACTTGACAGATACTGAACTGGCTGTGGTAGCTACTAGCTAGCTAACTAGCTGCTAATAGTTCATTCACTTCAGTCAAGAGGGGATGAAACATTAGCTAACGTAACATGTCAGTTACCCTGCTAGCTCAGCACTGGGGATTTTTTTTCTCTGTCAAACAGCAGTTACCTTGCCAGCTAGATCAGTCAACTAAAGAGTAGCTAGTTTCTGCTCTGCTTGCTTTTAAAACTCAGAGAAAAAGCGCAACACAGACAGCACATGCCTCTGTTTATCTCTACCATGCTGGTCTTGTGGTGTCCATGCCGTCCTAAATCCAGCCGACTGAAATCGGTGAAAACAGCCTGCCCGACCGCTCTGAGGCGTCCGCATGGTCCTAAAGCACACCACTGCCGCATTTTTCTGAAGTCTTGGCTGATTTTCTTTTGATTTTCCCATGATGTCAAGCAAAGAGGCACTGAGTTTGAAGGTAGGCCTTGAAATACATCCACAGGTACGCCTCCAATTGGCCTATCAGAAGCTTCTAACGTCATGACATCATTTACTGCAATTTTCCAAGCTGTTTAAAGGCACAGTCAACATAATGTATGTAAACTTCTGACCCCACTGGAATTGTGATACAGTGAATTATAAATGAAATAATCTCTCTGTAAACAATTGTTGGAAAAATGATGCACAAAGTAGATGTATTAACCGACTTGCCAAAATAATAGTTTGTTAACAAGAAATTTGTGGAGTGGTTGTGAGGCAGAGGTCCAGAGTTCGTGCCAGGTATGGCCTGAATCGGGAGGAAGTAGTACTCGCTAAGCAAGAAGTGTGATAGCCTTTACAGTGGTGCCGTGACCCAGAGATCTACAGTTGCGCTGGGGTCACTGTTGAGTAAGTTTGAGGGGTAAATGTAGCACATGGGGGTGTGTGAAACCTACTCCTCAGCCTGAAGTGTCGCCTCATTAGCTAGCTTTTGAGGTGTTTCGATCGGCTAAGATGCTTGAGGGGGGCAGTCACGTGTGTTTGTGAGGCAGAGGTCAAGAGTTCGCACCAGGTATGGCCCAGTCCGAAGGAAGTGGTATTTGCTAAGCAAGCAGTGTGACATCCTTTACACCTACAGTGCATGTCCCCTGTACGCAAGCACACACAAAAAACACACACACACAGATTAGCACTCTTATACAAGTACACACTATACACAAATATCACACACACTTGAATAAACACACTCGTACGTGCGTATACGGTAGACGCACTCAAACACATCTTGTGCAAAAACATTTACACACTAAACACTAAGCATACATAGACACTAGACACGTGCTCTTACTTGCATTTCCAGTATACATATTTACACCCACTCGCTGCAGTTCTCCATCTTCATCAGATCAATTGATCTCACCACAGGGGAGACTCAGTGGATCTATAATCTTCAAATAAGACACCCTACCAATAAAAACAAACCTATGCCAACAAAACATAGATAGTGTTAAACACTATTTACACTGCAGGGACACCTGCTACCCGAGGTGACACGTCACGCTAAGACCAACCAGCTAATGAGGATGTAATTGGCTAGTTGTTAGCGCATGCATCCACATAAGCCTGTCAGGTCATTTACAAATGTCATTATGAGATTCATCCGTACCAGATGAGGAAACAAGTCGCCCAGGAACTGCCAATGACGATTAGGACAGGTATTACATGGCATTAAACAAGCATTACATGGCAGACAGTTGATCAGATATGCTGTATGAACCTGTTGCTTGTGATTAATCACATATCACAAGGGGGCAGTAAATAAGTAAAGAACTCTTAACACTAGAAGTGCTGAGGCAGTCATTTTAACTGCATGTGAATTTAAAATCTATGTCTCCCTCGTGGTGAGATAAATTGAGATGAATTGATCTGATTACGATGGAGAGCTGCATCGAGTTTGTGTGAACATGCACATGTCTAGCGTAGAATACGTGTGCCATCGTTAAATTAATGTCGTTCTGTCCTTGAGCTGTTATTGTCTATTACTGTTCTGTATTATGTCATGTTTCATTTTTGTGTGGACCCCAGGAAGAGTCGCTGCTGCTTTCGCAACTTCTAATTTGGATCCTAATAAAATTTAAACATTTAAATATCTCTGCCATTTCTTAAGTCATGCCCCCCTCCATCCTTGACTTTTCTTTAATAAGTCTATTTAACACGTTTATGTTGTTAGAATTTCAATATCTCAAACAGAATTTGTGTTATAAGCAACTTTAAGAGGAGCGTAACATAGATGCAGGAAGTCAGGATACAAGTGCAGTGTGAGTTTAATGATAACGAACACAAAACAAGAGAAGCGTCTAACAAAGGAAAAAACAGTGATAGAACACATGAAAAGACTTCAACATAGGAATGACCAATATCAATATTCAGACTATGGTGTCACTGCAGAAGAATTAAAAGGTTCTAAGTAACATCAGACCAATGTCCCCTAAACCCAGAATAAAGGGTTTAGGGGATGGGGAAGCACGTCATAAAGACGTGTTTTTGCCTTGTCATTATGGGGTATTGTGTGTAGATTGAAGAGGGGAAAAAGAACAATACTACCTGATGACTGACAGACCAGAGTGCTAGATAAATGGTAAGTAATCAAGGTAGTAATGAAGTCCAGCTGCAACTGACGATGCTTGCCAGGACCGGTGGTTAGTAAACAGGCAACGTCGAGCGCAGGAGCGGGAGTAGACGTGACAAAGATATGTCATGTTTAGAATTATTTTGATAACAGAGCACCAAAAAGTAACTTTTTCAAATCTTCCTACAGTCACATGCAGGTAAGACATTTATATATAGTATCAGAAAAAAACAGAATCTGAGTTTTCCGAAAGACTTACCATTGCCAACATTTTCCAAGAATAACCATTGTTCCATGCATGGCAGCAGAATGCCTACATTAACATAAAGTCATGAAATGTCTTGCAAATATTTCTTGGTTGGGTATTCTAATGTTACCCAAGACCTTCATAAACACAACCAAATGATCATTTTTCTATATATGAAATGCATTTATTAGACTGGTAGAATGTTATAGTCAAAATGACTAGTCATTGGCTCAAAGTGGGCCCCTCAAGGCCCGGCTTTTCTAGTAACGCACTGGGCACATACTGGTTGAATCAATGTTGTTTCCACATCATTTCAATGCAATTACGTTGAACCAACGTGGAATAGACATTTACTTTACATTTGTAACCAGTGGGAAGGTAATATGAGTTAAGCATATCTTTCATATTCATGATTCATTTCAGAGTGCATTTCAGTTGTGGGAAGCTTTAAAACACTCAGGAGGCTTGTATCTTAATAAACGGCATGCAACCCTATAGGCAGGGTTATTGGCTATGATTTAATGAGCATCTTCATATACCTCAATTATCAATTAACTATAAACACCACTGGGAATATCATCCATTATAAGCGGATCACCTGTCTGATCAAGAGCTATTCGGTTGTGTTTTCCTCTCTGGAAACAATTGGCTGACATTTGTTAAATGGTGTATGTCATGTTTTCTAAGTGCTTTCCACTTCTGTTTAAAACACAGATTAGTGCACAGACTACAATGGCAGAGGAATATTTTCACTTTGATTTTACTTAAAAGAGAAACTTTGAATTCTAGATAACATATCTTCTTCAAAGCTCTTCAAATGTATGTTTACATTATACCAGGTAGTATTTGTGTAATCAATCGCTCACTACCTTCGGGTGGGTGGTAAATGATGCTAAGCTACAGTACTTAGCGGCTCAGCTTGCCCCTACTTTAAAGATGAAGGTTCCTAAGCTTTCTCATCTACAGTCTTGAAGTACCCAATTATTATTACAATCTGGGGGAAGCGAACAGAACCCAATTAGTGGCAAACAACCTTTTTCCTTGTTCCTCTGCTGGAATCAAACTTTCTTCCTCAGCCTCTGAAGTCTCTGCCTTGATGTGTGTGACCTAGGGTAGCTGGAAAACAGCAGCTTTTGACTGAACTCAACAAATTTCATTATGATCAAGATTACTGGAACTTGTGTACCGACATCTCTTTGACACATTAGCGGTTTTGTGTAGCTCCCAGGGATGTTCAATTTGGAGGACACTGGAGAGAGATGGGGGAAGAGGACGCACTCAGCCAACTAAAAAGTTATAAAGCAAACCAAATGCAACTAGATGGAGATATCATGTGATAACATGTAAAAGCAAGAGGAAAACATGATCTCATGTGAAATCCATTTGACAACAATGTCAACTTGATACCATGAAACTACACAAGCTCTTAGAAGAAAAGGGTTCCAAAAGGGTTCTTCAAACCATCCCAAACCATTATAAGTAAAGAATGAAATGGTATGGGTTTTTTAAACAAGTGGTACGCAGTTCAGCTAAAATATGATCTGACCTGTGATTTGAACACAAAACCTCTGGATTTTAGGTGAGCAGATCTTTCTGCTGCACCACAAAGTCTGTAGCATTATCCTACACATTCAGTAACTATACTAGATCTATGCACTTAGCAAAAGAGAGCCTTCTGCAGTGCTGTTTTAGTTATCAATTAATATAACATTTCTCTCATTATTGATTTCATTTACAGTGCCTTCAGAAAGTATTTATACCCCTTGACTTATTCCACATTTTGTTACAGCCTGAAAAAAAACATTTATTAACCTGTTGGGGATGGGGGCGCTGTTTAGACTATTTATGCTAATGTGGCTAATTTTTTAAACGGCTTCCCACAAAATCCTTGATCGTACAATATGCATATTATTATTATTATTGGATAGAAAACAGTCTATAGTTTCTATAGGAGTTGAAATTTTGTCTCTAAGTGGAACAGAGCCCATTCTACAGCAATTTCCCTGACATGGAGTCAGATTTGAGAAACGTTGGCCACTTTTCTGAAGTCATTTAAACGGGCACTGTCGTTGCTATGACTATACGGACACTTCTTACGTCTTCCCCTGGATGCCTTTACGTGATGACGATTCCAACGGGCTCGATTGCTCGTTCACAGGCACTACAAATGAAAAAAACCTTTAGCTAGCAAGTCTTTTCTTGCTGCGTAACGCGCGTGGAAGACACCGACCCTCTCCTGTTCCAAGCATTAGTTTAGCCTGTTATATTTCTCCGGTCATCTTTTCACTCGTTATAGGAGTTACAAACATCACAAAGTAGTTAATTTAAAGCGTTTTATAGCAATTTATATCCGTTTAGTGCGATTTTGGGACATTTATTTTTGCAACGATGTGAAAAGTTGGGAACGCTTTTCAGTTCATCCCGAACGTAGTTGACATTTCCACATGGCAAGAGGACAGCTTTCCACCAAAAGACGATTTCTCCCAAGAAAGGATCCTTTGCCCAAGATACTGATGGAAGAACAGCTCAAGGTAGGACATTTTTATTATGATAAATCGTGTTTCTGTCGAAACATTTTAGTGGCTTAGGACGCCATGTTTTTTGACGTAGCTTCGCTTGGCGCAAACTGTATTGAAAAGTAAGGATAAATTAAAAAATGTAATAACGCAATTGTATTAAGAATTAAATTGTCTATCAATCCCTGTCCACCCTATATTTTTTAGTCACGTTTATGAGTATTTATGTATAAGAGTAGATCACTGTCTAAGTGGCGCAAGGACGTTTTCTTTACCAGCTTGTCTACATTTCACATTGTCTAACCATGATTTTGGTGGCTAAATATAAACATTTTCGATCAAACTGTATATGCATGTTGTAATGTGATGTTACAGGAGTGTCATCGGAAGAATTCTGAGAAGGTTAGTGAAAAAATTAATATCTTTTGGCGATGTTGACTTTTATCGCTCACTTTGGCTAGAATCAATGCTGGGCTGCTATGTGCTATGTGCTACGCTAATATAACGATTTATTGTGTTTTCGCTGTAAGACACTTAGAAAATCTGAAATATTGTCTGTATTCACAGGATCTGTGTCTTTCGATTCGTGTATGCTGTGTATTTTTACGAAATGTTTGATGATTAGTAGTTAGGTAAACACGTTGCTCATTGTAATTATTCTAGTCCATTTGTGATGGTGGGTGCAATTGTAAACTATGCCATATACCTGAAATATGCACTTTTTTCTAACAAAACCTATCCCATACCATAAATATGTTATCAGACTGTCATCTAATGAGTTTTTTTGTTGGTTAGGGGCTATAAATATCTTAGTTTAGCCGAATTGGTGATGGCTACTGGTGTTGGTGGACAAATAAAAGATGGTGGAATATGCTAATGTGTTTTTAGGTAATAGATGTACATCTTTACATATTGTGTCTTCCCTGTAAAACATTTTAAAAATCGGAAATGTTGACTGGATTCATAAGATCTGTGTCTTTCATTAGCTGTATTGGACTTTAATGTGTGAAAGTTAAATATTTTAAAAAAATATTTTTTTTGAATTTCGCGGCACTGGTTTTTCAGTGGGGGGGGGGGGGGTGTGCCGCTAGCGCCACGCTGATCCTAGACAGGTTAAATATATTTTTCTCAACTCTCTACACACAATACTCCATAACGAAAAAGTGAAAACATATTTTTGAATTTTTTTTCAAATGTATAGAAAATTAAATACAGAAATATCTAATTTACATAAGTATTCACACTCCTTTGCTATGACACTCCAAATTTAGCTTAGGTACATCTAATTTCCTTTGATCCTCCTTGAGATGTCACTACAACATGATTGGAGCCCACCTGTGGTCAATTCAATTGTTTGGACATGATTTAGAAAGAAACGCACCTGTCTATATAAGGTCCCACAATTGACAGTGCATGTCAGAGCAGAAACTATACCATGAAGTCCAAGGATCTGTAGATCTCAGAGATAGAATTGTGATGAGGCATATATCTGAGGAAGGGTATAAAACAATTTCTTGAGTGTTGAAAGTATCCAATAGCACAGTGGTCTCCATCATCTAGACTCTGCCTAGAGCTGGCCGTCCGATCAAGCTGAGAAATCGGGAAAGAAGGACCTTGGTCAGGGAGGTGACCAAGAACCCAAAGAACACTTTGAAAGAATTACAGAGTTCCTTGGCTGAGATGGACAGCAGTCTGCCAGAAGGACAGCAGTCTCTACAGCACTTCACCAATCTGGGCTTTATGGGAGAGTGGCCAGACAGAAGCCACTCCTGGGAAATAGGCACATGACAGTACGCCAGTAGTATGCAAAAAGGCACGTGCAAGACATCATAAGGCAAAAGATTCTGTGGTCTGATGAGTCAAAAATGTAACTTTTTGGCCTGAATGCTAAGTGCTAGGTCTGGAGAAAACCAGGCACAACTTCTCACCCATCTAACACCAAGTGTGGTGGTGGCAGCATCGTGCTATGTGGAAGCTTTTCAGTGGCAGGAAATTGGAGTTCTGGAAAGGACACAGGTAACAATGAATGGAGCCAAATAAAGGCAAATCCTTGATGAGAACCTACTTCAGAGTGCAAACGAGCTTAGACTGGGGAGAAGATATCAGTTCCAACAGGACAATGTCCCCAAAATACAGTCAAAGCAACATTGGAATGGTTTCAGAACAATAATGTGAAAGTCCTTGAGTGATCAAGCCAAAGTCCAGATTTGAATCCCATTGAAAATCTGTGGAAAGACTTGAAGATTGCTGTTCACTGCCGCTTCCCATCTAAATAAACAGAGGTTGAGAAAGTCTGCAAGGAAGAATGGAAGAAAATCCCCAAAATCAGATGCGTAAACCTGATACAGACATACCCAAGACGACTCAAAGCTGTAATGTCACCAAAGGTGCTTCTACAATGTACTGACTCAGGGGTGTGAATACTCATGTAAATGTGATATTTCTGTATTCCATTGTCAATACATTTGCAAAACATTTCTAAAAACATGTTCTCACTTTTCATTATGAGGTATTGTGTGTTCTGTAGATGGGTGAGAGATTTAAAAAAGTATATGCAGTATATTTAATTCATTTTGAAATCAGGCTGTAACACAACATAATGTAGAATAAGTCAAGGGGCATGAATACTTTCTGAAGGCACTGTACGTACAGTGCATTCAGAAAGTATTCAGACCCCTTGCCTTTTTCACATTTTGTTAGGTTACAGCCTTATTCTAAAATTGATTAAATTGTTTTTCCCCCTCATCAATCTACACACAATACCTAATAATGACAAACCAAAAAAATAGTTTAAATATGAAATATCACATTTACATAAGTATTCAGAACCTTTACTCAGTACTTTGTTGAAGCACCTTTAGCAGTGATTACAGCCTTGAGTATTCTTGGGTACAAAGCCACAAGCTTGGCACACCTGTATTTGGGTAGTTTCTCCCTTTCTTCTCCAAAGATCCTCTCAAGCTCTTCAAAGGGGGGGGGGGGGGCACTCTTGACCCAAACTGCTACAGCCCTATATCTATCCTACCCTGCCTTTCTAAGGTCTTCGAAAGCCCAAGTTAACAAACAGATCACCGACCATTTCGAATCCCACCGTACCTTCTCCGCTATGCAATCTGGTTTCAGAGCTGGTCCTGGGTGCACCTCAGCCACGCTCAAGGTCCTAAATGATATACACTGCTCAAAAAAATAAAGGGAACACTTAAAAAACACAATGTAACTCCAAGTCAATCACACTTCTGTGAAATCAAACTGTCCACTTAGGAAGCAACACTGATTGACAATAAATTGCACATCAGCCAGGAAGCATAAGAACTGAGAAGTGGTCTGTGGTCACCACCTACAGAATCACTCCTGTTTGGGGGGTGTCTTGCTAATTGCCTATAATTTCCACCTTTTGTCTATTCAATTTGCACAACAGCATGTGAAATTTATTGTCAATCAGTGTTGCTTCCTAAGTGGACAGTTTGATTTCACAGAAGTGTGATTGACTTGGAGTTACATTGTGTTGTTTAAGTGTTCCCTTTATTTTTTTGAGCAGTGTATTAACCGCCATCGATAAAAAACAATACTGTGCAGCAGTATTCATTGACGTGGCCAGGGCTTTCGACTCAATCACCACATCCTCATCGGCAGACTAAATAGCCTTGGTTTCTCAAATGACTGCCTCGCCTGGTTTACCAACTACTTCTCCGACAGATTTGAGTGTGTCAAATCTGAGGGCCTGCTGTCCGGGCCTCTGACAGTCTCTATGGGGGTGCCACAGGGTTAAATTATTGGGCCGACACTCTGCTCTGTATATATCAATGATGTCGCTCTTGCTGCTGGTGAGTCTCTGATCCACCTCTACGCAGATGACACCATTCTGTATACTTCTGGCCCTTCTTTGGACACTGTGTTAACAACCCTCCAGACGAGCTTCAATGCCATACAACTCTCCTTCCGTGGCCTCCAACTGCTCTTAAATACAAGTAAAACTAAATGCATGCTCTTCAACCGATTGCTGCCTGCACTTGCCAGCCCGTCCAGTGACTTAGAATATGTGGACAACTACAAATACCTAGGTGTCTGGTTAGACTGTAAACTCTCCTTCCAGACTCACATAAAACATCTCCAATCCAAAGTTAAATCTAGAATTGGCTTCCTATTTCGCAACAAAGCATCCTTCACTCATGCTGCCAAACATACCCTCGTAAAACTGACCATCTTACCGATCCTCAACTTCGGCGATGTTATTTACAAAATAGCCTCCAACACCCTACTCAACAAATTGGATGCAGTCTATCACAGTGCCATCCGTTTTGTTACAAAAGCCCCATATACCACTCACCACTGCACCCTGTACGCTCTCGTTGGCTGGCCCTCACTTCATACTCGTCGCCAAACCCACTGGCTCCAGGTCAGCTACAAGACCTTGCTAGGTAAAGTCCCGCCTTATCTCTGCTCGCTGGTCACCATAGCTGCACCCACACATAGCACACGTTCCAGCAGGTATATCTCACTTGTCTTCCCAAAGCCAATTCCTCCTTTGGCCGCTTCTCCTTCCAGTTCTCTGCTGCCAATGACTGGAACGAACTACAAAAATCTCTGAAACTGGAAACACTTATCTCCCTCACTAGCTTAAGCACCAGCTGTCAGAACAGCTCACAGATCACTTCACCTGTACATAGCCCATCTATAAATAGCCCAAACAACTACCTCTTCCCCTACTGTATTTATTTATTTTGCGCCTTTGCACCCCAGTATTTCTGCTTTGCAAACTCATCTACTGTTAAATCTACCATTCCAGTGTTTTAATTGCTGTATTGTATTTACTTCACCACCATGGCCTATTTATCGCCTTTTACCTCGCTTATCTTACCTCATTTGCTCACATTGTACATAGACTTATTTTTCTACTGTATTATTGACTGTATGTTTGTTATACTCCAAGTGTAACTCTGTGTTGTTATATGTGTCGAACTGCTTTGCTTTATCTTGGCCAGGTCACAGTTGTAAATGAGAACTTGTTCTCAACTTGCATACCTGGTTAAATAAAGGTGATAAAAGCTCTGTCAGGTTGGACGGAGAGCGATGACGCATAGCTATTTTCAGGTCTCTCCAGAGATGTTAGATCGGGTTCAAGTCCGGGCTCTGGTTGGGGCACTCAAGGACATTCAGAGACATTCAGAGACTCCTGCGTTGTCTTGGCTGTGTGCTTAGGGTAGTTGTCCTGTTGGAAGGTGAACCGTCGCCCCAGTCTGAGTTCCTGAGCGCTCTGGAGCAGGTTTTCATCAAGGATCTCTCCGTACTTTGCTCCATTCATCTTTCCCTCGACCCTGACTAATCTCCCAGTCCCTGCCACTGAAAAACATCCCCACAGCATGATGCTGCCACCACCATGCTTCACCGTAGGGATGGTGCCAGATTTCCTTCAGACGTGACGCTTGGCATTCATTCCAAAGTTTTCAATCTTGGTTTCTCATGGTCTGAGAGTGTTTAGGTGCGTTTTGGCAAACTCCAAGAGGGCCTTCATGTACCTTTGTACTGAGGAGTGGCTTCCATCTGGACACCCTACCATAAATGCCTGCTTGGTGGAGTACTGCAGAGATGGTTGAGCTTCTGGAAGATTCTCCCATCACCGTAGAGGAAGTCTGGAGCTATGTCAGAGTGACCATCGGGTTTTTGGTCACCTCCCTGACCAAGGCCCTTCTCGATTGCTCCAAACTTCTTCCATTTAAGAATTATCGAGACCACTGTATTCTTGGGGACCTTCAATGCTGCAGACATGTTTGGTACCATTCCCCAGATTTGTGCCTCGACACAATCCTGTCTCGAAGCTCTATGGACAATTCATTGCTTGATTTTTGTTCTGACATGCCCTATCAACTGTGGGAACTTACATTGACAGGTGTGTGCCTCTCCCAATCATGTCCAATCAACTGAATTTATCACAGATGGACTCCAATCAAGTTGTAGAAACTTCTCAAGGATGATCAATGGAAACAACATGCACGGGAGCTCAATTTCGAGTCTCATAGCAAAGGGTCTGAATACTTGTGTAAATAAGGTGTCTGTTTAATACATTTACTAAAAAATTGAAAAACCAGTTTTCGCATTGTTTGTTGATTGATAAGGATAAAAAATGTTTTATCCATTTTGGAATACGTACAAATTGTAACAGTTTCAGGGGTTTTCTGTATAGTTGTCTAATGCTAGTGGGGAAAATAAAATATTTTTTCTTGAGCATATTTCTAACAAAGCTGAGATTGAGTTCGAAGTCCAAAGTGTAGGAATACAGGTGAAATCAGTTATTGACACTCTCTCTCTCTTAGTCGAGACCTGCTGTCTCGACTATCCTCAGCTATGAAAAGCCAACTGACATTTACTCCTGAGGTAATAACCTGCTGCACCTTCTACAATCACGGGGATTATTATTATTATTTATATATTTTTTTTAACCTTTATTTAACTAGGCAAGTCAGTTAACAACAAATTCTTATTTACAATGATGGCCTACACCGGCCAAACCCCGACAACACTGGGCCAATTGTGTGCCGCCCTATGGGACTCCCAATCATTGTGATACAGACTTGATTTTTTGACCCTGCTGATCATCTTAGAACGTATTGAAGAACAATCTGTCCATGTACTCTTATAATCTCCACCCAGCAGAGACAGAAGAGGACTGGTCACCCCTCAAAGCCTGGTTCCTCTCTAGGTTTCTTCCTAGGTTCATGCCTTTCTTGGGAGATTTCCTGGCCACTGTGGTTCTATTTTACAGTACCAGTCAAAAGTTTAGACACACCTACTCATTCAAGGGTTTTTCTGTATTTTGACTATTTTCTACATTGTATAATAATAGTGAAGACATAAAAACCATGAAATAACACATATGAAAGCATGCAGTAACCAAAAAAATGTTAAACAAATCAAAATAGTTTTTAGATTTTAGATTCTTCAAAGCAGCCACCTTGCCTTGATGACAGCTTTGCAAACTCTTGGCATTCTCTCAACCAGCTTCACATGCATTGCATTAAAAACAGTCTTGAAGAAGTTCCCACATATGCTGAGCACTTGTTGGCTGCTTTTCCTTCACTCTGCCGTCCAACTCATCCCAAACCATCTCAATTGGGTTGAGGTCGGAGGATTGTGAAGGCCAGGTCATCTGATGCAGCACTCCATCACTCTCCTTCTTGGTCAAGTACCCCTTACACAGCCTGGACGTGTGCAGGATCATTGTCCTGTTGAAAAACAAATGACAGTCCCACTAAGCGCAAACCAGATGGGATGGCGTATCGCTGCAGAATGCTGTGGTAGCCATGCTGGTTAAGTGTTACTTGAATTCTAAATAAATCACTGACAGTGTCACCAGCAAAGCACCCCCACACCATCACACTTCACGGTGGAAAGTATTCATGCAGAGATCATCCGTTCACCTACTCTGTGTCTCACAAAGACATGGCGGTTGGAACCAAAAATCTCCAATTTGGACTCATCAGACCAAAGGACAGTTTTCCACCGGTCTAATGTCCATTGCTCGTGTTTCTTGGCCCAAGAAAGTCTCTTCCTCTCATTGGTGTTGTGTAGTTGTGGTTTCCTTGCAGCAATTCGACCATGAAGGCCTGATTCACGCAGTCTCCTGTGAACAGTTGATTTTGAGTTGTGTCTTTTACTTGAACTCTGTGAAGCATTTATTTGGGCTGCAATTTCTGAGGCTTGTAACTTTAATGAACTTATCCTCTGCAGCAGAGGTAACTCTGGGTCTCCCATTCCTGTGGCGGTCCTCTTGAGAGCCAGTTTCATCATAGCGCTTGATGGTTTTTGCGACTGCACGAGAAGAAATGTTCAAAGTTCTTGAAATGTTCGGTATTTACTGACCTTCATGTCTTAAAGTAATGATGGACTGTTGTTTCTCTGCTTATTTGAGTAATGTAAAAGTTTGAATTTTTAGAGATCGAATACGTAATATGGTTTACTTATTATAATCCAGTTTTTAACCAGAGAGGTTAGAAAAATGATCTAGATCCTCTATGAGGATGTGCAGGGGTCCAAATTGCAAAAAAAAAACAACATGAACCGTCAGCGTACAATGACACCTTTGTTTTTAAGCCCTGTATTTCTAGCCCCTTGATATTATTGTTGGATCTGATGGCCATAATAAATAGATATGCCGATAGCAGACAACTGTCACGTTCTGACCATAGTTCTTTTGTATTTTCTTTGTTTTAGTGTGGTCAGGGCGTGAGTTGGGTGGGTTATCTATGTTTTGTGTTTCTGTGTTGGTTTTCCCGTTTGGCCTGATATGGTTCTCAATCAAAGGCAGGTGTTAGTCATTGTCTCTGATTGGGAACCATATTTAGGTAGCCCGTTTTCTGTTGGGTTTTGTGGGTGGTTATTTTCAGTCTTTGTGTGTCTGCACCAGACAGAACTGTTTTGGTTGTTTCTTTATTGTTTTGTTGTTCAGTGTTCAGTTTTGATTATTATTAAATATCATGAACACTTATCACGCTGCACCTTGGTCCTCACCTTCTTCCACCGACGACAGCCGTTATAACAACCTTGTTTTACTCCTCTTATCAATTTAATACCTTTGGAGAAGTAGCCATTATTGGCTATTTTACACCTGGGGTTACTAGACATAACTTTGACCCATTGTATAAGAAATTCCCCAAAATTAAAATTGTCCAGTCGTACTTTATTAAAGGCCTTCTCAAAGTCTGCTATGAATACCAGTACAGTTATTGTGGAATTGAAAAAAGTAATAATTTAATACAGTTGATACATGTATGTTTCCAAATTAGATGCACTGAAATAAAACAATTTCCGAACACTCGGTTTATAGTGATATTTTGCCTGATCTCTCAAACAATGTAAAGTATGTATAGATATGTGTAATCTAGAGCCAAACATGTTCATGTTCTATCTGAGGGTATCCTGCTATTGACACACTTGTTGAATTATTCAACTGAACATGACAACAACAATAATTATTGAGGCAGTCTAGACAGCTCAGGTGAGTGGAGGTAGACCTAGACAGAGGACGTTTTTGTGGATCCAGCCCCTTTAGGTTAATGAATTCATATTTGCAAATACACCAGTGTATTTATGCAAATTAGGCACATCATTCGTTATTTTAACACATAATATAAAATAAATACCTGATACCATTACAAAATGTATATATGAGTGCATTCTAAGAAAAAACGGGAAAATTTGACAATACATTTTACCTGAATTTACACCAAAATCCCTGAACTCATTTTTTGTCCCTGCCAGTAAAATATTTTATGTGCTATAATTCATCCAATACCTGGTGGATTTTTAAAATTCAAAGAGTTTGGAGTAACTTCATCCATTCTCCAACTGTTGCATTTATTATAATAAAAAAGAAAAACCTTCGAAAAATGTTGATGACCATTGCTACTGTAAGCCTTGTACCATCTTGTCCAATAACTAATAACACTAGTGTAACATTGGTGTTACTGTAGAAAAGCTGCATCTGTGAAGTTTGTTGATTTTTCAAGAAAATGAAGGAGAACGACTGTGGATAAATAATTATGAAAAGCATGGGTTTTACTGAGTGAACGTGTGCAGTCGTCACTAAGAAAGGACGTCACAAAGAGTTCTCAACCAATAATGTCAGCAAATGTACAATGCTTGACCTGACTGGAATTTTATCGGAACACTCTTGTCGAAATGTCCATACAAGAATGTGTGGTAGGCTATAGAAATGGAGAAGGAGGAATTTAACAACTGAGTAATACCACATCATGTTTTCCCTTTGTTTTCTCCTCTGTGTGTGTGTGTATCGACAGACAGACACACACACGCACGCACGCAAGCACGCACGCACGCACGCACGCACGCACGCACGCACGCACGCACACACACACACACACACACACACACACACACACACACACACACACACACACACACACACACACACACACACACACACACACAGGATCCTCACTAACAGTCCTCCGACATTAGCTCCCCAGTGAGCCAGAACAATTCAACACAACAAGCGTCTTTTATATATGTCAAAATAGTGACATTTAACCATTGTAGTTATAAGTCAATTGAGCTGAGATATTAGTTGTCACTGTTGGGTCCTTCCTCTCCCCACTCTCCATCCCCTCCTCTCCCTGTGTGTCTCTCTATTGTTGCATGCTCACACTCCTTCAACCTCTATCCTCCATCACTCTCTCTTTCTAGATGTCTTTGTCTACCCTTTGTCTCTCTTTCTCTCTCTGACAAGGCAAGGCACTCATTGTACAGATGTAGGATCTTAATGTGAGCCAGTTTGCTACAACAGGAAAATAATAATGTAGCAACAGGAGATGTGAATTACCATGTGGATTATAATTCATGGACATATTTGTAGGCATTCATACATTTTTTGTAAGGGAAAATCAAGTCTGAAATTCAAAAGTGGAAATTACGAACTTCAGAAGCCTTCTAAAACCTAAAATACACTACCAGTTTTAAATGTCATGCATTGCATGAAAGTTGTCCTGCAACAGGGTGATCAAATTAAGATCCTACACCTGTATGTGTCTCACTGTTACACCCACAAAGACTAAACACAGGAAAGTGATGTAAAATTGTGCTGCAGTACTATTGTCAGTGTATGTGTATGTGTGTGTGTTTCTGTGTGTGTGTGTGTGTGTGTGTGTGTGTGTGTGTGTGTGTGTGTGTGTGTGTGTGTGTGTGTGTGTGTGTGTGTGTGTGTGTGTGTGTGTGTGTGTGTGTGTGTGTGTGTGTGTGTGTGTGTGTGTGTGTGTGTGTGTGTGCGTGTGTGTGTTTCATGCATGCATGTGTATGAATGTTTAAACACAGGCTAAATATGCTGAGAAGGCACAGTTATCCTTCAGCCTAACAAGGTACTGCAGACAGTGTACTCCACATAGATAATTTGAGTTTAACAGACATTAAAATCGCTGAACACTGACTTACTGTAAGAGAACAACAACACCAACAGTCTACACAATCTCTACCGAGCCCAAAGCTATACAGCATTTCTCTTTTTTTTCTAATGAAACTGGAAATAGTTCAGAGGGAAAGGAGAATCATTTGACTCTGCATGTGTCCTTTGAGATAGCGTACCGTGCTCTAGCGGTAAATTCACTGCGTCTTTGGGGGGTAAAAAGAAAGCGAGTATGAAAATAACAAGCTTCCTCGCTCCCCAGTCTACCTCACAATTTAAAATGTTCTCTAGCTTCAGTGTCAACCTAGCTGCAGAGAATTGCTGCCTGTGCTTATTCAAAGCCCCGTCAGTGCTTTGAAACACTACCCAATTCAACGAGGGAGAAAACAGACTGTCTATGCAGTACAGTCTCATTACAATATGTCAAAATAGTGACATTTAACCATTGTAGTTATAAGTCAATTGAGCTGAGATATTAGTTGTCACTGTGGGTCCTTCCTCTCCCCACTCTCCATCCCCCTCCTCTCCCTGTGTGTCTCTCTATTGTTGCATGCTCACACTACTTTAACCTCTATCCTCCATCACTCTCTCTTTCTAGATGTCTTTGTCTACCCTTTGTCTCCTTTTCTCTCTCTCTCGCTCCATCCACCTTTCAGTCTCTCGTTATCTCATTCACTACTCACTTCTCCTACCTCTCCACATCTCTCTTTATTTCTCCCATTGTCTTTCTTGCAGAGACAAACAAATGCAGGCCTTGCTCGCTGACACACTTTATCAATGACGCTTGATCACTTTTGCCTTCCTTTCTTGATATTCCTTAATTTCTCTTTTTAAAATATGTTCAAATACTTTCAGGTTAAATGTATAGTATTCATACTGTAGGTTGCAACTGTACCACTCGACAGAAAAAGGCAAGTTTGTGCTAACACAGTCTACTAACTGAGTACACAATGCAGTGAACGTATGCTATTGACTTATTGGCCGGTCTGAGTACAAAGGCCTACAGAATGACTGAATGACAAAGCAAGGCAGTCAATGTACAGATGTACTGTATGTGTGTGTATGTATACGTGTGTGCGTGTGCGCACGCATGAATGTTTAAACACAGGCTAAATATGCTGAGAAGGCACACCTATCCTTCAGCCTAACAAGGTACTGCAGACAGTGTACTCCACATAGTTAATTTGAGTTTAACAAACATTAAAATCGCTGAACACTGACTTACTGTAAGAAAACAACAAGTCTACACAATCTCTACCTAGCCCAAAGCTATACGGCACTTTTCTTTTTTTTTCAAATTAATTTTATTTTTTATTTCACCTTTATTTGACCAGATAGGCCAGTTGAGAACAAGTTCTCATTTACAACTGCGACCTGGCCAAGACAAAGCAAAGCAGTGTGACAAAAACAACACATGGGATAAACAATCGTACAGTCAATAACACAATAGAAAAATCTGTATACAGTGTGTGGAAATTAAGTAAGGAGGTAAGGCAATAAATAGGCCAATAGTGGAGAAGTAATTACAATTTAGCAATTTACACTGGAGTGATTAACAGTTGAAGTCAGAAGTTTACATACACCTTAGCCAAATACATTTAAACTCCGTTTTTCACAATTCCTGACATTTAATCCCAGTAAAAATTCCCTGTCTTAGGTCAGTTAGGATCACCACTTTATTTTAAGAATGTGAAATGTCAGAATAATAGTAGAGAGAATTATTTATTTCAGCTTTTATTTGTTTCATCACATTCTCAGTAGGTCAGACGTTTACATACACTCAATTAGTATTTGGCAGCATTGCCTTTACATTGTTTAACTTGGGTCAAACATTTTGGGTTGCCTTCCACAAGCTTCCCACAATACATTTTGTCCCATTCCTCCTCACAGAGCTGGTGTAACTGAGTCAGGTTTGTAGGCCTCCTTGCTCGCACATGCTTTTTCAGTTCTACCCACACATTTTTCAGAGCTTTATGGTGGCCACTCCAATACCTTGACTTTGATGTCCTTAAACCATTGTGCCACAACTTTGGAAGTATGCTTGGGGTCATTGTCCATTTGGAAGACCCATTTGCGACCAAGCTTTGACTTCCTGACTGATGTCTTGAGATGTTGCTTCAATATATACACATAATTTTCCTGCCTCATGATGCCATGTATTTTGTGAAGTGCAGCAAGGAACCCCCACAACCATGCTTCACGGTTGGGATGGTGTTCTTCGGCTTGCAAGCCTCCCCCTTTTTCCTCCAAACATAACAAAAAGATCATCAACGACAACAACCACCCGAGCCACTGCCTGTTCACCCCGCTATCATCAAAAGGCGAGGTCAGTACAGGTGCATCAAAGCTGGGACTGAGAGACTGAAAAACAGCTTCTATCTCAAGGACATCAGACTGTTAAACAGCCATCACTAACATTGAGTGGCTGCTGCCAACATACTGTCTCAAATCTCTGGCCACTTTAATAATAAAAAATTGGATGTAATGAATGTATCACTAGTCACTTTAAACAATGCCACTTTATATAACGTATTACATACCCTACATTACTCATCTCATATGTATGTACTGTACTCAATACCATCAACTGCATCTTGCCTATGCCATTCGGCCATTGCTCATCCATATATTTTCATGCACATATTCTTATTCATTCCTTTACACTTGTGTGTATAAGGTAGTTGTTGTGAAATTGTTATATTACTTGTTCGATATTACTGCATGGCAGGAACAAGAAGCACAAGCATTTCGCTACACTCGCATTAACATCTGCTAACCATGTGTATGTGACCAATAACATTTGATTTGATTTGGCCATTATGGTCAAACAGTTCTATTTTTGTTTCATCAGACCAGAGGACATTTCTCCAAAAAGCACGATCTTTGTCCCCATGTGCAGTTGCAAACCGTAATCTGGCTTTTTTATGGCGGTTTTGCAGCAGTGGCTTCTTCCTTGCTGAGTGGCTTTTCAGTCGATATAGGACTCATTTTACTGTGGATATAGATACTTTGGTACCTGATTTGCACTTTTCGCACCAAAGTACCTTCAACTCTAGGAGACAGAACGCGTCTCCTTCCTGAGCGGTATGGCGGCTGCGTGGTCCAATGTTGTTTATACTTGTGTACTATTGTTTGTACAGATGAACGTGGTACCTTCAGGCGTTTGGAAATTGCTCCCAAGGATGAATCAGACTTGTGGAGGTCTTGGTTGATTTCTTTTGATTTTCCCATGATGTCAAGCAAAGAGGCACTGAGTTTGAAGGTAGGCCTTGAAATACATCCACAGGTACACCTCCAATTGACAGCTTCTAAAGCCATGACATCATTTTCTGGAATTTTCCAAGCTGTTTAAAGGCACAGTCAACTTAGTGTATGTAAACGTCTGTCCCACTGGAATTGTGATGCAGTGAATTATAAGTGAAATAATCTATCTGTAAACAAATGTTGGAAAAATTACTTGTGTCATGCACAAAGTAGGTGCCCTAACCGACTTGCCAAAACTATAGTTTGTTAACAAGAAATTTGTGGAATGGTTGAAAAACGTGTTTTAATGACTCCAACATAAGTGCATGTAAACTTCCGACTTCAACTGTATGTGCAGATGAGGATGTGCATGTAGAAATACTGGTGTGCAAAAGAGCCGAAAAACAAAAACAAATATGGGGATGAGGTAAGAAGTTGGTTGGATGGGCTATTTACAGATGGGCTGTGTACAGCTGCAACAATCGGTTAGCTGCTCTGATAGCTGACGCTTAAAGTAAGTGAGGGATAAATAGGTCTCCAACTTTAGGCGGCAAATGGAGGTGTTGGCTTTGGGGATGACCAGTGAAATATACCTGCTGGAGCGCGCGCTACGTGTGGGTGTTGCTATAGTGACCAATGAGCTGAGGTGTAATGAAACTGGAAATAGTTCAGAGGGAAAGGTTGAATCATTTGACTCTGCTTGTGTCCTTTGAGATAGCATACCGTGCTCTAGTGGTAAATTCACTGCGTCTCTGGGGGGTAAAAAGAAAGTGAGTACGAAAATAACAAGCTTCCTCGCTCCCCAGTTTACCTCACACAGTTTAACATGTTCTCTATCTTCAGTGTCAACCTAGCTGCAGAGAATTGCTGTCCGTGCTTATTTGAAGCCCCCTCAGTGCTTACAGGACCACCTGTAGAATACAATCTAGGTGGCATTTTCTTCACTTTCAAGCCATCACTCAAGGACATTTGCAGTTAACAGGGGCCATAACGCTGCAGAAATTAAGTTGCTATGGTGGGGATGGGCAAAAGTGTCCCCTTGCGAGCCAGCAGAGAGAGAGAAGAGAAGAGAAGAGAGAGAGAACAGAAGAGATGGAGAGAGAAAAAGTAGTACAGGAAAAACACCAGTCTTCATCAGTTATGATCAGCTACATGCCCGCATTCCACAGACGGGCGACATTTGAACAAACAAAGCCAACAGTATTGTGGGTAAAAATAGAGCTGGAGGGCGGAGCTGACCCCAAATGGATGTCGCTAACTCCAACCGTGAAGACCGAGAGGGAGGGTACATCGTTTTAATCTCCTTACGTTAGATAAATGCCCAACTAAGGCCACCCACAACGTGTGACCGCTTTGTGAAGCAGTCTAGCACATCTTTGTGAAAATACAAACTTGGAACTAGAAGTAGAAGTGTTGTGACTAAAATTGCACAGATATCTGAACTGGAGAGGTTTAAACACAAGAAAGGTGGTGGATAACATATCCCATGACTTAGCTATTATTAAGGATAACATCTAACACCTACATTTCCTTGGTTGCCCCAAAAAAACTGTCATGAACAGAGTGGCGTTCAATGGAACACAACATTACAGAACATTGTATGGTCTAGAACATATATGCCTCTGTCAGGTAGAATAGGAAATCAAGTCAGCATTACGAGAGCATCTCTATCTGCAACAGTCAGAACATTGCACCCTCCTGAACGGAACTCGGGCATCTAAGAGTGTTGTGTATCTTTAAACATCCTCTATGTGCTCCTCATGACAAAAACATTCCGCGCCACACCATCATCCTTCCCTGGAGAAGGGGAAGTCAGAAGACTCTGTGTTATTGGTGAAGACCGCAGGGCGCTTTAGAAACGGGAAGTGATTATGTTTCAGTACCGTCACATTCAGCTCCCCCCCGAAGACACGGTTGTTCACTAGCAGAGCTCTGGAGCAGGATCCTATTTTTATAGATGCCAGTAACACCACACCACTACCATAGCTACTACTAGCTGTGATTTTGAGTAAGATACTGTAAATTAAATGTAATTAAATGACTAACCTGAATTTGAAGTTCAAACACCCTTTACAATACTCTTCCACTCTGAATCCAAATGATAGCCTGGCTACCGTTTTGACATGGTGGTGAGGTTGGAGGATTAATTTGGGATGAAGTGAGGAGAAGCGAGTTGGATTTCCCCTGCGGTGGAGCTCCAGGCTGGAGAGAAGGGTGTTGGAGCTTGATTACCCCAGCCAGGGTGAGCCATGTGTGGGGAAGTAAAGCGCCAAAACCCTGCTTACCTGGTGCTCGTCCATGGAGCTCCAACACTCCGGACTGTGGGAATGAGTTAATCCCTTAATGACTCCTGGGATGGAACAGCTTTCCTTAATGGTAAGGGTGGTGGTGTGGATAGGGTGGTGTGAGAAGGGAAGGGAGAACGGGGTACCTCACCTTAACCCTGAGGCATTGTAATTATATCTACGGATGAAAAGTGTCCTTTTAACACACACACGGTCAAAACATACACACATCTACAGCCACACACACACAAACCTCCCAGGTAGGTAAAGTGCTTCTACCCTTTTCCAACCCCCCTCTAACAGGCATAGACCTTGAGCCTGGAGGCTGTAACGGTAGTAAGTGATTTCTCTAACTACGCCTCTGGGCCAGCGTGGCCACACGCCGAGCTGTCAGAGAGTGGGAGGAACACACACATTTGGTTAACTCCCAGCAAGGAAAACAGACATATTTCACACATTTGAGCGATTCAGGGGTGGCAGGGTGCCGACGGATGGAAAGGAAATGGCCGATAAAATCCTACTTTTTGTAATGAGTACAATGGGAGACAGAGTGCAGGTTTCAAACTCAGGGCGCAGCAGGTGTTTATTAGTAAAGGACCACAGGAGGAGGCAGGTAGCTGAGTCCAGGGGCAGGCAGAAGGTCATACACAGGAGGAGGCAGGTAGCTGGGTCCAGGGGCAGGCAGAAGGTCATACACAGGAGGAGGCAGGTAGCTTGGTTCAGGGGCAGGCAGAAGGTCATACACAGGAGGAGGCAGGTAGCTGGGTCCAGGGGCAGGCAGAAGGTCATACACAGGAGGAGGCAGGTAGCTGGGTCCAGGGGCAGGCAGAAGGTCATACACAGGAGGAGGCAGGTAGCTTGGTCCAGGGGCAGGCAGAAGGTCATACACAGGAGGAGGCAGGTAGCTGGGTCCAGGAGCAGGCAGAAGGTCATACACAGGAGGAGGCAGGTAGCTGGGTCCAGGGGCAGGCAGAAGGTCATACACAGGGACTCCAAAAAGGTAACAGTACAGGCAGGGAAAAGGCTAACATCGTAGTCCAGAAGATCAGGCAAGAGGGTGATGACAGGAAATCTGATAGGCAAAAGTACAAGCAGGGAACAGGCAAAAAGGCATTGTTAGTGAAGATGGCCAAAAACTAGGATACACAGGAGGACTAATACGGAACTAACCAGCACTCCGACTAGAATGTGTGTCAAAACAAACAATACCTCACAGTGATGGGGTGCAAAGAACTGAACTAAATAGTGTCTGTAAATGACATACAGGTGTGAGAACAGGTGATCAGAATTCAGGTGATTGGGATCTGGAGAGTGAGCTGCGTTCAGGGGATCTATGTGTTTGAGAGTGTGAGTTGGAAGCAGACATTACACTTTTCACTTATTGTCAGGTCGTTTTTATCCGTCTCAATGTTCACCGGTTGTGGAAATGTTTGCAATGGCACTAGAGATTACTTGCCTAATCTATCAGTCTACTGCTCTCTCTCTGTCTTTCTCTCTCACTTTCTTTATCTCTCGCTCTCTCTCTCCCACTAGTTCTCTCTCTCTCTCTCCCTCTCTCACTCTTTCTCTCCCCCCCCCCCTCTCTCTCCCCCTCCACCCTCTCTCTCTCCCCCCTCTCACCCTCTCTCTTTTCCCCTCCCACTTTATTTCACTCTCTATCACCCCCCCCTTTAAGGATAAAAGACAGTCTTGTCTACTTGAAAAAAACTGGGAATACGACCCAAGTGTAACATTACTTTTTCATAACTGCTGTACAACAACAACAAGAGCAACAAAAACAAACTACTTCTGCTACTACTTCTACTACTACTACTACTACCACCACTACAACAACTACTACTACATACTTATTGATCCATCCCCTGTATCAGACAGATATTACTTTGCTGATGTGGCCATGGTAGAGGGATCATTTGGGGAGAACCTGTCATTAAAGGTGTTACCTCAGCTGACTGCACACAGAGAGACACAGAGAGACACCGAGAGCGAGAGAGTGAGAGAGTGAGAGACAGACCAGGTGCAACACACCCTGCACTTCTAGCCTGGAGTGTGTGAGACGAGTGAATGTGTTAGCTTGAGTGAGCTTTTGGAGGGAGTGAGTGTTGGAGTGTGTCTGAAGTTCAAGTGAGTGTATGTGTCCACTGAAGACTTTTGTGCACATCTGTGAGAGTGTTTGCACTGGATTTCTTATTAACTATGTGAGAGTGTTTGCACTGGATTTCTTATTAACTATGTGAGAGTGTTTGCACTGGATTTCTTATTAACTATGTGAGAGTGTTTGCACTGGATTTCTTATTAACTATGTGAGAGTGTTTGCACTGGATTTCTTATTAACTATGTGAGAGTGTTTGCACTGGATTTCTTATTAACTATGTGAGAGTGTTTGCACTGGATTTCTTATTAACTATGTGAGAGTGTTTGCACTGGATTTCTTATTAACTATGTGAGAGTGTTTACACTGGATTTCTTATTAACTATGTGAGAGTGTTTACACTGGATTTCTTATTAACTATGTGAGAGTGTTTGGGTAAGTTAGTAAGAGTTAATGCTACTGTAAGTGCCAGTGTTAATATTCACATGGAGAAGTCCACAGACCCACTCCAAAAGTCTTTCGGAGCCATCATCGACTCAGTGGGTTTTGTCCAACATGTCTCTGGACCTACTCACTGCCACAGTCATACTCTGGACCTAGTTTTGTCCCATGGAATAAATGTTGTAGATCTTAATGTTTTTCCACATAATCCTGGACTATCGGACCACCATTTTATTACGTTTGCAATCGCAACAAATAATCTGCTCAGACCCCAACCAAGGAGCATCAAAAGTCGTGCTATAAATTCTCAGACAACACAAAAATTCCTTGATGCCCTTCCAGACTCCTTCTGCCTACCCAAGGACGTCAGAGGACAAAAATCAGTTAACCACTTAACTGAGGAACTCAATTTAACCTTGCGCAATACCCTAGATGCAGTTGCACCCCTAAAAACGAAAAACATTTGTCATAAGAAACTAGCTCCCTGGTATACAGAAAATACCCGAGCTTTGAAGCAAGCTTCCAGGAAATTGGAACGGAAATGGCGCCACACAAAACTGGAAGTCTTCCGACTAGCTTGGAAAGACAGTACCGTGCAGTACCGAAGAGCCCTCACTGCTGCTCGATCATCCTACTTTTCCAACTTAATCGAGGAAAATAAGAACAATCCAAAATTTATTTTTGATACTGTTGCAAAGCTAACTAAAAAGCAGCATTCCCCAAGAGAGGATGGCTTTCACTTCAGCAGTAATAAATTCATGAACTTCTTTGAGGAAAAGATCATGACCATTAGAAAGCAAATTACGGACTCCTCTTTGAATCTGCGTATTCCTCCAGGGCTTAGCTGTCCTGGATCTGCACAGCTCTGCGAGGGCCTGGGATCGGGAGAGACACTTAAGTGTTTCAGTACTATATCTCTTGACACAATGATGAAAATAATCATGGCCTCTAAACCTTCAAGCTGCATACTGGATCCTATTCCTACTAAACTGCTGAAGGAGCTGCTTCCTGTGCTTGGCCCTCCTATGTTGAACATAATAAACAGCTCTCTATCCACCGGATGTGTACCAAACTCACTAAAAGTGGCAGTGATAAAGACTCTCTTGAAAAAGCCAAACCTTGACCCGGAAAATATAAAAAACTATCGGCCTATATCGAATCTTCCATTCCTCTCAAAAATTTTAGAAAAAGCTGTTGCGCAGCAACTCACTGCCTTTCTGAAGACAAACAATGTATACGAAATGCTTCAGTCTGGTTTTAGACCCCATCATAGCACTGAGACTGCACTTGTGAAGGTGGTAAATGACCTTTTAATGGCGTCAGACCGAGGCTCTGCATCTGTCCTCGTGCTACTAGACCTTAGTGCTGCCTTTGACACCATCGATCACCACATTCTTTTGGAGAGACTGGAAACCCAAATTGGTCTACACGGACAAGTTCTGGCCTGGTTTAGATCTTACCTGTCGGAAAGATATCAGTTTGTCTCTGTGAATGGTCTGTCCTCTGACAAATCAACTGTACATTTCGGTGTTCCTCAAGGTTCCGTTTTAGGACCACTATTGTTTTCACTATATATTTTACCTCTTGGGGATGTTATTCGAAAACATAATGTTAACTTTCACTGCTATGCGGATGACACACAGCTGTACATTTCAATGAAACATGGTGAAGCCCCAAAATTGCCCTCGCTAGAAGCCTGTGTTTCAGACATAAGGAAGTGGATGGCTGAAAACTTTCTACTTTTAAACTCGGACAAAACAGAGATGCTTGTTCTAGGTCCCAAGAAACAAAGAGATCTTCTGTTAAATCTGACAATTCATCTTGATGGTTGTAAAGTCGTCTCAAATAAAACTGTGAAGAACCTCGGCGTTACTCTTGACCCTGATCTCTCTTTTGACGAACATATCAAGACTGTTTCAAGGACAGCTTTTTTCCATCTACGTAACATTGCAAAAATCAGAAATTTTCTGTCCAAAAATGATGCAGAAAAATTAATCCATGCATTTGTTACTTCTAGGTTAGACTACTGCAATGCTCTACTTTCCGGCTACCCGGATAAAGCACTAAATAAACTTCAGTTAGTGCTAAATACGGCTGCTAGAATCCTGACTAGAACCAAGAAATTTGATCATATTACTCCAGTGCTAGCTTCCCTACACTGGCTTCCCGTTAAGGCAAGGGCTGATTTCAAGGTTTTACTGTTAACCTTTAAAGCGTTACATGGGCTTGCTCCTACCTATCTTTCCGAGTTGGTCCTGCCGTACATACCTACACGTACGCTACGGTCACAAGACGCAGGCCTCCTAATTGTCCCTAAAATTTCTAAGCAAACAGCTGGAGGCAGGGCTTTCTCCTATAGATCTCCATTTTTATGGAACAGTCTGCCTACCCATGTGAGAGACGCAGACTCAGTCTCAACCTTTAAGTCTTTACTGAAGAATTATCTCTTCAGTAGGTCATATGATTGAGTGTAGTCTGGCCCAGGAGTGTGAAGGTGAACGGAAAGGCTCTGGAGCAACGAACCGCCCTTGCTGTCTCTCCAGGGCCGGTTCCCCTCTCTCCACTGGGATTCTCTGCCTCTAACCCTGTTACTGGGGCTGAGTCACTGGCTTGCTGGTGCTCTTTCATGCCGTCCCTAGGAGGGGTGCGTCACTTGAGTGGGTTGAGTTACTGACGTGAACTTCCTGTCTGGGTTGGCGCCCCCCCTTGGTTGTGCTGTGATGGAGACCTTTGTGGGCTATACTCGGCCTTGTCTCAGGATTGTAAGTTGGTGGTTGAGGATATCCCTCTAGTGGTGTGGGGGCTGTGCTTTGGCAGAGTGGGTGGGGTTATATCCTTCCTGTTTGGCCCTGTCCGGGGGTTTCTTCGGATGGGGCCACAGTGTCTCCTGACCGCTCCTGTCTCAGCCTCCAGTATTTATGCTGCAGTAGTTTATGTGTCGGGGGGCTAGAGTCAGTTGGTTATACCTGGAATACTTCTCCTGTCTTATCCAGTGTCCTGTGTGAATTTAAGTATGCTCTCTCTAATTCTCTCGTTCTCTCTTTCTCTCTGAGAACCTGAGCCCTAGGACCATACGTCAGGACTACCGGGCATGCTGACACCTTGCTGTCCCCAGTCCGCCCGGCCTTGCTGTTATTCCAGTTTCAACTGTTTCTGCCTGCGGTTACGAAACCCCTACCTGTCCCAGACCTGCTGTTTTCAACTCTTAATGATCGGCTATGAAAAGCCAACTGAGATTTATTCCTGATTATTATTTGACCATGCTTGTCATTTATGAACATTTTGAAAATCTTGGCTCTCTCTAATTTTCTCCTTCTCTCTTTCTCTCGGAGGACCTGAGCCCTAGGACCATACGTCGGGACTACCGGCCGTGGTGACTCCTTGCTGCCCCCAGTCCGCCTGGCCTTGCTGCTATTCCAGTTTCAACTCTTCTGCCTGCGGTTATGGAACCCCTACCTGTCCCAGACCTGCTGTTTTCAACTCTTAATGATCGGCTATGAAAAGCCAACTGAGATTTATTCCTGATTATTATTTGACCATGCTTGTCATTTATGAACATTTTGAAAATCTTGGCTCTCTCTAATTTTCTCCTTCTCTCTTTCTTTCTCTCGGAGGACCTGGGCCCTAGGACCATGCATCGGGACTGCCGCCCGTGGTGACTCCTTGCTGTCCCCAGTCCGCCTGGCCTTGCTGCTATTCCAGTTTCAGCTGTTCTGCCTGCGGTTATGGAACCGCCACCTGTCCCAGACCTGTTGTTTTTCAACTCTTAATGATCAGCTATGAAAAGCCAACTGAAAATTATTCATGATTATTATTTGACCATGCTTGTCACTTATGAACATTTTTGAACATCTTGGCATAGTTCTGTTATAATCTCCACCCGGCACAGCCAGAAGAGGACTGGCCACCCCTCATAGCCTGGTTCCTCTCTAGGTTTCTTCCTAGGTTTTGGCCTTTCTAGGGAGTTTTTCCTAGCCACCGTGCTTCTACACCTGCATTCTAGCTGTTTGGGGTTTTAGGCTGGGTTTCTGTACAGCACTTCGAGATATTATCTGATGTACGAAGGGCTATATAAAATAAAATTGATTGATTGATTGATTGACTTAATGTGACTGTTTTGATGCTGCAGTTTGAGGGCTGGCTTGTGTGTGTGTCTGTTTTGTGTGTGGGTGCATGTCAGCCAGCCAGTCAAACAAGCAGCCAGCCAGTCAGCCAGCCAGCCAGCCAGCCAGCCAGTCACAACACTAAAGGGAAACTGTGCCTGAAGCAGATCAAAATAATTATTTGAAGCAGAGCTGCGGAGGGTCACTGAAGGTGACTTCAACTAAACTGGGAACATGCAGATGTCAGGGAGACTGTCTGAAGGCGTTTAGTGTTGGGCTTTCAACAAGATGACTCAGCAGCCTTAGGGCTTAGAACCGTTAGTCGTTAGCGTTAGCTAGTCACATCTCAATGGCTGCCTGATGGCACGCCCCCACGTCCCACCTGAACTAACTGCAATCCACAGATACAGCCTAGGCACAGATATGGAAACAGACACCGACATAGACAGACAGACAAGGACACAGACAGAAACCCTTAAAGACAAATTCCATAGTAAAGATCCAGTTAGAGACACAACAGTTATAGAAAACTTGAGAAAAGAGACAGAGCTACTGACACAGACACACTCCACATGGAGGAATACAGACTACAGAGGCAAAAACAGGCAAAAGACAGAGGAAACAGACAGATCCAGGCACACACCCTCAAACACACACAGCCATAGCCACAGCAACACAGCATGGGAGCCAGGGTATATGCCAGGATCCTGCCCCAACGCCAAGCACGGCAGATGGGTGCACCATCCATGCACAACACATTCATACATGAATGCGTGTTCACACACAAACACGTGCACGCACGCACACACGTGCACACACACAGACACACCAGAAGCCATTGCTAACACTCCACAGACCCACTGTCTGGAAGAATTTGGCCTTGTTTACACCCTTGAGTAAGGTGGAGTATGTGTGTGTCTGTGTGTGTTCCTAATGAACTGGGTCACATGAAGTCGCAGAATGGAAGCCTGTTATGGTGTGCCTCTGTGCATCAATCCAGGCACCAAGCAGAGCTAGCTTGTAGCCTGACAAAACGACAGATACCATATCACACTTTAAAATCCATAAGTTGCATAATGTATGTATTATATGAAGTGTGCTATCAGGGTACATCTTCCTCAAGCATCCTCAGCGGTCAGCCCAGTCAGTCAGAGTGAATGCTTCATCATCACCTCCTCGTCAGCAGCCAGCCCAAGGCCCCATTACAATATTTTAAAGGTCCAATGCAGCCTTTTTTATCTCAATATCAAATCATTTCTGGGTAACAAGTACCATACTGTGACTGTTTTCAATTAAAATCATTTTTTTTTAAAATGCTTTTTAGCAAAGAACAATTTCTCTAGCAAGAATTGTGTTAGGACTTCATAGGAGTGGTCTGAATGGGGAGGGGAAAACTGAAAAATAGCTGTTATTGGCAGAGAGGTTTGGAACTCTCTTTCTTATTGGTCTATTGACTATTTTACAGCTTGGTGATGTCACCATGGAAGGCCAAAACTCCCTCCCACCAAACAGCTCTGACACTAAAAGGGAATTATGATAATTTTCACAATTTCACAGTATTATTCCAATCTCATAGTTTGGAAATATACATAACCAGTCAAAAGTTTGGACACACCTACTAATTTCCTGAATCGGGTCACATATGTGGGAACTCCTTCCAGACGGTTGGAAAAGCATTTCGGGTGAAGCTGGTTGAAAAAATGTCAAGAGTGTGCAAAGCTGTCATCAAGGCAAAGGGTGGCTACTTTGAAGAATCTAAAATCTCAAATATATTTGGATTTGTTTCACACTTTTTTGGTTACTACATGATTCTATATGTGTTATTTCATAGTTTTGATGTATTAACAATTTTTTTACAATGTAGAAAATAGTAAAAATAATGAAAAACCCTTGAATGAGTAGGTGTGTCCAAACTTTTAACTGGTACTGTGTATAAAACACAGGAAATCAAATTTCTGACTGCACTGGGCCTTTAAACCTGCATCCTTCCTTACAGTCCCCTCCTTGTCAGCAACCAGTCCAAGGCCCAGTTCCAATACTTTAAACCTGCATCCTTCCTTACAGTCCCCTCCTTGTCAGCAACCAGTCCAAGGCCCAGTTCCAATACTTTAAACCTGCATCCTTCCTTACAGTCCCCTCCTTGTCAGCAACCAGTCCAAGGCCCAGTTCCAATACTTTAAACCTGCATCCTTCCTTACAGTCCCCTCCTTGTCAGCAACCAGTCCAAGGCCCAGTTCCAATACTTTAAACCTGCATCCTTCCTTACAGTCCCCTCCTTGTCAGCAAACAGTCCAAGGCCCAGTTCCAATACTTTAAACCTGCATCCTTCCTTACAGTCCCCTCCTTGTCAGCAACCAGTCCAAGGCCCAGTTCCAATACTTTAAACACGCATCCTTCCTTACAGTCCCTTCCTTGTCAGCAACCAGACCAAGGCCCAGTTCCAATACTTTAAACACGCATCCTTCCTTATCATCACCTCCTTGTCAGCAGTCAGCCCAAGACACTGCTCCAATACCTTAAACATGTATCCTCCCTTGAGTGCCTTCCTCTTTTCCTTGAACGGGGCAGGAACAAAAGCCTGCAAACACTGTAGTTGCCCAGGATTGAAGAACACTGCTATAGAGCGATGTAATTACAACCTTGTTTAACATTGGGCTCCATGACTCCAGTCCACAAGAGCAAGTGTGTCTGCTAGTTTTCATCCGTGGATACCTTTATTTAGTTAATTGATGTAATCATGGATAACCACGTACAGTGTTTTAATAATCAATGACAAAACCACGAGACACAGTGGTCTTTAAGGGATTGAAACATGTAGTTCTTGAAGGATTTTTTATCTGTTGCCCTTACTCTTGCAATTAAGTCAAGGGGCCACCACAGATTAAATGTATATTTTGCCTCAAATCCAATATGCCGTCCAAAATCAAATATGGCTGCCATAATAACATTTGATGGAGGTTAAATCACCTGTCAATTTTGTAAAAGAGAGGCATGTTGTCAGAACTGTGTACAACACTCATGCCTATAAAGACTGTTGGTGTGAATGCATTTTATTATGGTCAACATGATTACACGCAAACACCGTAGCCCTTGTTCATTTTGTATTCTGTTATTCTGTCTTTCAATTTGTTTCATTACACAGCGTTGTACGAGATCTTCAGTTTCTTGGCAATTTCTCGCATGGAATGGCCTTTATTTCTCAGAACAAGAAAAGACTGACAAGTTTCAGAAGAAAGGTCTTCGTTTCTGGCCATTTTGACCCTGTAATCGAACCCACAAATGCTGATGCTCCAGATACTCAACTAGTCTAAAGAAGAACAGTTTTATTGCTTCTTTAATAAGAACAACAGTTTTCAGCTGTGCTAACATAATTGCAAAAGGGTTTTCTAATGATCAATTCGCATTTTAAAATTATAAAATTGGATTAGCTAACAAATACCATAACTTTCACCAAGTCAACATATACGGAAACTCCAGGGCAGACAGCCAGCATAGTGGACATGATTGCCTGGAAGAAGCAATGTGCCAGCTCAACCCAAACAGGATAAGAGCACACCGGAACATTCCAATGTGCATCACAAATGCAGTGAGCCAGCAGAAGGTCATGTTGGATTCAGGCAGGCGTATTGGACGAGCAATGAATCATAGCTCACTTCTAAATGATAAGGAGGTGACTTAAGGGTCCAATCCTGGCGTGGCAAATTATACCACAGTGGTGGCAAGTTGTAGAGATAGGGAGAGGGTGTCAAGAGTACAGTCTTGGATTCTCTTTCCTTTCACTGGAGCCTCCCTGAGTAGTTGCCTCATTGATCCTCAAAATGGCTCGTGACTTGGAATAGTTGGTGTTGCCATTCTGAGCAGTCTGCTGCTTTTTTATGTATCCAGACAAAGGAGTTGGAGTGTTTATGGGATTCCTAACATAGTTGAAGTACACAAAAATAGTATTGAGCACAGTACACAAATCGGAAAAATGTCTCATTTAAAATGTATATATGTACAGGTGATTAAACCACCAGTTAATGGTAATGTGGCAGACATATTTGATTTTAGACGCCATAGTGGTTTTGGAGTCAATTAATGGGGGGCCCCCTAACGTAGGGACTAAACTTAAAAAATCCACAGAGGAACCTTTAACTGGAAAACATTTTAGTTTTTAGTGTCAAGCCACTTGCCTTAGAGCCAATTACAATAGTCACAACGTCAAAAAACGTGTAACTGTATGCATTTTTGTCAGGCAGGACGATACAGCGCTGAATGAGAGCAAATTTGACTTGGGAAGTTATTTATTGAACAGCTACCAAAAAGTGATTTGAATGTTTGAGTTCAGGAGGCGTCAGAATATCTATCAATTGAACCACTTAAGGAGGCACTTTCGCAGTAAAATATGTGTTTATATACAACCATCCATTTAATTTATGGGAGGCCTTAGAGATATGGAGAAAAACATGGTTGGCGTTGTTGTACCTCGGGTAGGGGTATCTCAAAAACTAAAGCCCTTTTTGAGGAATGGCGACTAGCCTGTTCTGGAGTGAAGGGAGAGAGTGGGAGGAAGTACATATTGAGGGAATTCACTGTGGCCATTGTTGGAGGACTATAGGTAAAGAAAATTGAAAAAGTGCTTTTTATCATTTTAAAATATATTATCAAAAGGTGCTTCAAAGGTATCACCAAAAGAGGGAAAGAAGAGATACTTTAAATATTGGCTTACTACAGTATATAGGCATACATAATGTGCATAAGCAAAGTGCATTGTGCGGCTAATCCCGCCTAAGCACTCCCATCTTCTGTCGTGAAAGCAGACTGAAATAGAGGTGTCTAGCTGGCAGAGAGTGGCTAAGGAGAGAGAGCTTTTTATTTCACCTTTATTCCAAGGTCTCTTTTACAGATGAGCCCTGCATGCACATCAATATACACTATACACATCAATATACACTTAGCCTACCAGAGCCTACCCACGTAGCAACAGCAGGTCTTGTTTATTAATGAAGCGCGATGAGCAGCAAATGAAGCGTGAAATAGCCACACAAACATAAATGACAGGTATGGCGGGAAGGAAGAAAATGTAGAGAGAAAGAGAGTTATCCATGGATAAACAGAATCAATTTCATGGGATTTTATCAAAACGAGGATGTAAGAGTATGCGTTTGCCATTCGTTTAACATCATATGTGTTCATTGTTGTTGTCGTGAAATTGCTGGTTATATACTGGTTTGAGATGACTGAGTGATGTCATTAGAGCTATAGGCCTATAATGTACCATTGGCTAACATTGTTATGCCAATGGTGAAATGTCCATTGTATAGGCATTAGGAATGGAATGCTATAGAACGGCTATGAGGTGAGTTGTGGATAAAGGCTACAAATAAAATACAATATAATTGAATTGTATTGGTAGCATGCACCGAATACAACAGGTGTAGACTTTACAGTGACATGCTTACTTACAAGCCCTTTTCAGAGTTAAAAAGTAAGACAAATATTTGCTAAATAAAAAAGGAACTAGTAACATTGCTGAAGGTCTCTGCTGGTATGTCTTCATGCTAGGCAATTGTGATATATTATTTGACATTTAAGTCATTTAGCAGACACTCTTATCTAGAGCAACTTACAGTAACGAGTGCTTACATTTTCATACATTTTTTTCCCCTTACTGGCCCCCAGTGGGAATCGAACCCACAACCCTGGTATTGCACGCACCATGCTCTAGCAAATTAACCACAAGCCCCTGGTCAAGTTTCCCCTCTCACGCCCCTCTCTATCTTTTTCCTGTCTGTCCGGCCAGACTGGGAGTCTCGTCTATCGTCTTGTCTATGGATATATTTAGTTCACACACTAAACTTAATGAAGGCTTCACACCCTCACCTTAACCCATAAGAGTCTAAGCCCTGTCTAAGCCGGGGGTAGTACTAAGATATATGGAATTGTTTTGAGGTCATACCAAGGATCATTTTTCTATTTAATTTAGAATTTTAAGACCCCTTGAAGTATCAAAAGAATATGTAAGACAATTATTTGATGAACAATTGTATTGGGCCTTTTTGCTATTAACCCATACAAACGCATTGAATAGTGATTCTTAAATTGGGGATCTAAAAAAACATACAGTACCAGTCAAAAGTTTGGACACACCTACTCATTCCAGGGTTTTTCTTTATTTGTACTATTTTCTACATTGTAGAATAATAGTGAAGACCTCAAAACTGTGAAATAACACATATGGTTTTCATGGTTTTCATTATAGGACATTGTGTGTAGATTGATGAGGAAACATTTTTAATGAATTAATTTCAGAATAAGGCTGTAACGTAGCAAAATGTGGAAAAGTTATGTTCCGAATGCAATGTACTTCCATTCATTTTATTGACTGGTACTGAGGGACCTTCATACGAGTCTTGTGAGGCCTGTGGGCGTCCTAGAGCAAAACAACATGTACGTGTTCGTGAGAATCTCACCTTTGCACAGATGGTCACATTAGTGTGTAGCTGAAACTGTTCGGACGCTACAGACAGAAGTTGGCAGATCGGCTGTACCTGCTTCAGACAAGTCCCAAGACGCTTGTGGGCTGTCGTAGAGCAAAACGAAGAACACTATCGTGTTCGTGAGAGTCTCATCTTTCCATAAAGAGGTCATAGGCCAAATCGTTTGGATGCTACAGATGATTTTTGTGAGAAGACAGATTTTTGAGATGTCTCATGGTCTGACAAACATCGCTCTAGCTCTGTCACCTTTCACTGTAGATGCGGAAGTGTTGCATAGGCAGATACGGTGGATTGATATGCATCCAATGCAAAAAAAACAGATGTCTTTAGCTTAAACTGACAGAATTTATAGGGATTTTGTTATTAAGCTAATTAGATTTCCATGGCGGCGTGGACATCGACCTTAGGGGGTTTTATTGAAGGCTTCACACTGTAACCTTAACGAAGGCTTCACACACAGCCTGACCTTAGTGAATGCTTCACACCCTAACCTTAATGAAGGCTTCACACCCTAACCTTAATGAATGCTTCACAGCCAGAATGACTGGTTATCAGTCTGATGCAAATGAGCTACAAGAAACATTTTAGTAAACGATGTTGAGGTCCAACCTCATGAATGAGAACCAATCATAAAACAGGAAGATGTAAACACAAATGCGTTACATCAGAAAAGCATTTTTTATCTCTTATGGATTTTTTGTTCTTTACTACTATTGAAATGTTACTGACATTTAGCGCTATTTTCAGGTGAAAATGTTAAGGTCATGTTGCAAGTTACATTTCCCAATATATATAGAACATACTGTACACCCCTTGCAGATGGCAATACAACAACAACAAAAAACGTAGATTTTTTCCCCCCCCGAAAAAAATAGTGAGACACATACGCTAGTAAGAAACGCAGCTCAAGTGCATGACACAGCCTGTGATTTTTCCTGTGACGTTCGTTCAGATCAAGGCTCTGGAGCTGACTGGAGACAACGTCTGGTGAAGATGCCGGTTCTACAAACAAGTAGCTATTACTCCTCAGCCTGAAGTCATAGAATGAAACAAAAATGATCTGTGTTTAGGTAATTGTCTCTTTTCAACATGTACATGCATTTTGTTGGTAAAAGGCATGCACTTGGCATTCCTAGCTGGCTTCTGACTTATTCATGCTACTTTACTAGCAACTGGCAAGCTATAAGTTATCAGGTAGCTTCACATGCAAGGGGAAAACAAATAGCTATATTTTCTAAGCTATCCATCTGATTGATAAAGTTGATATAAATGCCATTCATTAGCCAGCTAGATTGAGACTGCTGGAGGAAAATAAGCTAATGTTACCTAACTCCCACCATCAGTTCACCACCTTAGCTAGCTAAGTGGACTGTAGCTAGGTTTCTAGAAAATAACTATATTTACTAGGTATAATACTGACTATTGTGAACACTTTATGTCAAATTACTTTGGTCCCCAGCCTGTTTACTGATGCACTGGTGACTGAAAAAGTCAGCAAGAAAAATGCCCGTCTTGATTTCACTGCAAATTGGCTGTGTTGTTTTGGTATAATTTTTTTGAATAGGCTTGTGCACATTTACATTAGTGTTTAATTAGTTAACTAAGTTGCTGTCTGACTAGGCTAACTGTTATTCATGTTTTGGTGTTGTTTCCTTTCATTTCCTTTCAGATGAAGAGGGAGTTAATCACTAGCAAAGCAGCATGCAGACAGACCAGGGCCTATGGTCGATTTTTTTTGTCTTTTATATCACACTGAATGATTACATTGACAAGGGGGAGCTGGTCCTAGATCATTTGTGAATACGGGCCTGGGAAGAAAGCTGTTGACCACAGAAGTCGTTTTCCCACAGAACCCTGCAGGTATTTTTTTTATTTATTATTATTATTTTTTTTTTTTTATTTATTTTTTTTTTTTTTTGGGGGGGTGGATCAGCTTAATATTGCGGAAAGAATGTTGCTTCCAATGTAATTGTCTGCATCATTTCCAATCCCCCATATTTTTTGGGGTAAATATATATATCCTTTCACGTATGCATACATATACACATATATACATACACATACCTACATAGACATACATACTTTTTTTAAAGAGTATACCTTTATTATTATTCCCAGCAAACCTTACCACCGATCCCCCAATTGGAGTAAACTGATAAACATTTCTGTTTTTACCTTCAATTTATACATCTTATACACATTTTACAGACACAGTCTACTTTATAATAGTTCTCTATTGTTTGTTCTTAGTCCTTCCTCTATTTCTGTTGTCCATCCAGTTTGATTTCCACTTGTAACTGTGCTATTTCACAATAGCTCCGCACCTATACACATTTCACAGATCCCGTATGCCCTACATTGTTTATCTTGTTATTAGTCCCACCCTTCAGCTCCACTCAACCTTTCCCATCTATCTTCCAACATCATCCATTTCGGATTTTTATTTGCCATATATTTTTCAACTGTGCTGTGATGCTTCACAAAAGATTTGAATCTTCCTATTCTCATAGCTTCCACGGATTGTAAATTAAAAATAAAAATTTTTGCTAAAATAATTATTATATTATTGATTAATTGACTATGGCTTTTCAAATCCCCCAGTATTGCTATCTGTAGCGTTAGTTCTACGCAAATGTTGCAATTCTTCAACCATTCCTGGACCTGTGACCAAAAACGAGCTACATGCGGACAATACCAAAATAAATGGTCTAATGACTCTGCCTCCTCACAGCAGAATCTACAGAGCTGAGAAGATTGTATCCCCCATATATATAACATTCTATTAGTTGCAAGAATTTTGTACAATAATTTAAATTGAAAAATTCAAAGTTTTGAATCCGGCGTTGTTTTGCGTATCAATTCATAAACCATGTGCCATGGAATGGGTACATCGAAAATCTCTTCCCAACTATTTTGCAATTTATATGGCACAGCTGTAAGTTTTTTGGTCCTTAAATGAAATTGGTATATGTTTTTATTTATCACACTTTTCTTTAACCATTTATGTTCTTTAATATAAGGCCGACATACAAGTTCCTTACTTGTATCCCCTTCCACCTGCCTCTTCCATTTTTGTGGTAATGCTGCAATTAATTGGTTGTAATTTTGGGTAGAGCAGACATTTCCATATGTCTGTGTTAGCTGCATGTGTGACATTACTCCACCAGTCCTATTTATGATATCATTCACAAAAATTATACCTTTTTTAAACATTTCTTCGATAAATACAGTTTTTTGTTGCCCTGCAGGTATTACAGTCAACGCTTATTAACTGAATATTTGTATGTGAATTTCCATATATCAGTGACACTAACAAAATGGTTGAATTAATCAGCAACATGTGGGGTGAACATGGCTTTGGGGATGAAAGGTACATAATGCATGTGTCATCTCCCTATCAGGCCACTGCATGCTGTGACACGGGCTTGGATGGTGACACACATCTTCTTCAAGCTCCCTGACTGAATAGTGGGGTCTTCAGTGGTTTCAGAAGCAACGGCCTTACCTGAGAGTACAGCAACAGTCTCTCTGTCTCAGCCATTCTGTCCACATGTATTGTATGTGACCACTCAAATTCATACAAAATGCTACGGACGCACGCACAGACTTATATTCACTTTGTCCCATTCTTTAATCTTGTCTGGGATATATATTTTAGTTGAGACACATGTATGATATACATTAATAAAAATGTATTCACTCTAGACATGAAACATTTATTTTCGACCTTTTAAATCACAAGCTCTAAGTGTATTTGACCAACATGACAAACATGCTATGAAAAAGCTATTGTTTTGTAATCCTACAATAAAAAAATGAAAATGGGTTGTTTATACAAACCTTTATTGCATTTTGTGAGTACAGTAAACAGCTGGAGGCAGGGCTTTCTCCTATAGAGCTCCATTGTTATTGAATGGTCTGCTGATCCATGTGAGAGACGCAGACTCGGTCTCAACCTTTAAGTCTTTACTGAAGACTAATCTCTTCTGGAGGTCCTATGATTGAATGTAGTCTATCAGGGGTGTGAAGGCGAACGGCAAGGCACTGGAGTGACAAACCCCTCTTGCTGCCTCTTCCTGGCTGGCTCCGCTATCTCCACTGGGATTCTCTGCCTCTGACCCTATTACGGGGGCTGAGTCACTGGCTTGCTCACGCGCTTCTATCCTGTACTCGGGCTTGTGCGGTGGAGGAGATCTTTGTGGGCTATACTCAGCCTGGTCTCAGGGTAGTAAGTTAGTGGCCTGTTGATTTCCCTTTGGTGGTATAGGGTCTGTGCTTTGCCAACGTGAGTGAGGTTATATCCTGCATGGTTGTCCCTGTCCAGGGGAGACTTTGGATGGGGCCACAGTGCCCCCCCCCCCCCCCCCCCGTCCGTCCGTCCGTCCGTCTGTCTCAGTCTCTATGCTGCAATAGTCTATGTGCCTAGGGGCTAGTCTGTTATAGCTGGTGAAATTCTCCTGTGTGATCTTAGATATGCTCCCTCTCATTCTCCCATCTCTCTCTCTCTGTCTGGCATCCATGTGAATTTATAGTTAAGCTATTATTTATATTATGGCATAACGTCTCATTTCACTAACAATTGCTACCTTGGAACTTAAACTTGTTTGCCAATTATGTCTGCCATAATTGGTTAAAGAAAAATGTGATTAATAAAAAAAATATACCAGTTTCATTTGAGGACCAAAGAATTGACAGCCATGCCAAACTTAGAATCTTTCAATTTAAATTATACAAGATTCTTGCAACCAATAGACTGTTATTGATATGGGGGATACAACCTTCCCAGCTCTGCAGATTTTGCTGTGAAGAGACAGAATCATTAGATCATTTATTTTGGTACTTTCCATATGTATGCGTGTAGCTTGTTTTTGGTCCAGGAATGGCTGAAGAATTGCAATATTTACCTGGAGCTAACCCTGCCGATAGAACTACTGGGTGATCTGAAAAGTCATAGTCAATCAATCAATAATATAATAATAGTTTTAGCAACAACAACAAAAAATTCAATTTAAAATCTGTAGAAACAATGAGAATAGAAAGATTCAGAACTTTTGTGAAACATCACAGCACATTTGAAAAATGTATATTGCAAATAGAAATCCAGTGTGGATGGTGTTAAGAGATAGATGGGAGGGGTTGAATGGAGCTGAAGGTTGGGACTAATAAAAACAATAATAACAAGATAACTAATGTAAAACATACTGTGTCTGTAAAATGTACATGGGTTAAGAACTTTTTGAAAGATATGGCAAATAAATATCAAACCAGATGGACTTCAGAAATAGATGGGAGAGGTTGAAGGACAGGAGTAAAAGCAAACTAAATAGAACTATTGTAAAATAGACTATGTCCATAAAATGTATATAGTATGTATAATCTGGAAGTAGAGGCTTAAGTGTTGTTGTTCACTAGTTTACTCCAATTAGGGGAGGGGTGGTAGGGTTAGAAAGTCATAAAGAAAATATATAATTACTGGTCAAAAGTTTTAGAACACTAATAAGGGTTTCTCTTTATTTTTACTATTTTCTACATTGTAGAATAATAGTGAAGTCATCAACTACGGAATAACACATATGGAATCATGTAGTAACCCAAAAAATATTAAACTAATCAAAATATATTTTGTATTTGCCTTGACAGCTTTGCACACTCTTGGCATTCTTTCAATCAGCTTCTCGAGGTAGTCACCTGGAATGCATTTCAATTAACAAGTGTGCCTTAGCTACTGTAGCTAGTTAGATAATTAACTAACTGCAATTATCATAACCCATTATCTAGCTAACTAAGTGTAAAATGCAGCTAGCTAACCAACTAGGCTGTTATCAAAGACACTCAGTGACTTACCATACTTCTGACCATCTAGACACTACGACTCCTCCTTACCTACTCCCATCTATAGGTTTTCTTCTAGGTTCAAAACGATATGACTGTAGTCGGGTGCTTCATTGTGTAAAGAAAAAATATTCTCACACAGCCATCTAGTGCAGCCAGGCAGTCAATGGCTCAGCGGTCCAAAAGTATTCCCCTGAATCTATGTCAAGCTTGTACACAATGTACTATTTCATATTTATATGGTGTGCGTACAGCCCAGAAGTATATAATCGATTATATCTTCAATTTACAATGGCGGATTGAATATTTTTTTTGACATATCAGATTCTTACATGTATGCACTCCTCATTATTGTTTGGGGGGGTTTTAAAGTGAAACATGGGCTTTAAAGTTGGAATCATTAATGATGAAACTACCTTGTCCGTTTGCGATATTACAACAAAGAAGTTACTGCAAACAACGAACACGTTTTTTTCCCCTTAGGACGTCATTTACATTGAGTTCCCCCAGCACTCCCCACCTTTGCTTCTGCAACAAAACAAAAATAATGACAACGGCCATGGAGAGGACAGTGGCACTGTTTCCCCCTACCGCGGATTCTATCTTTAGTAGAGCACATGGCAACATTTCTGCAAACTCATACAGAAAGATGGTGAGTAATATTTCCCATACCTGTCATGGTTACCTAGGTTAAATGGATTAACAGATTCACTTTACATTTTCATTGCTTAATGAATCACACTACTGGTTAATGTACATTAAGTGCTGGATAGAGAGAGCGAGCGAGCGATGGCGCGAGAGAGATTACACTGAATCCACAAACCCCTTCTGCAGATGAAGAGAAGCTTACCGTTCCTAAATACGTAACAATGAGGAATGAAGCCGAAGCTCGGGAGGGCCACACAAAGCGGTGAGGATAAGGCAAAGGACGATGCTTAAGAACGAGGGAGAAAAGAAAGAGGTGAAGGAGATAAGACTGTGGATTATGTGATGTGCCACTTTCATTTGATCTCACACACACACACACACACACACACACACATGATGAGAGGATTTAAGGAGATCGGTTGGCCATTGAGTCTCTGTAATGACTTTAAAGGATGTCAGATTCTTTTATCCAGCGGTGTAATGTAACACAGAAAAAAGCAGGACCCATCTTCAAGCTGTTTCTCCTGGACACTCTCAGGGCTTTTCACCGTACCCCTCCCTCACACTCTGTGTACAGCACCTGTCCTCAATCGCTATGTCATCCTCCCTTTTCCTCTTCTATTTCTTCTACCACTCCCCTCTCTAATTTTCTCTACTTGTGTCCTTCCCCTCCTTTTAACTCCTGTCTCCTGTCTCCTGTCTCCTTCCCCTCCTAACTCCCCGTCTCCTTCCCCTCCTACCTTCCTCTACCTTCCTGTCTTCTTCCCCTCCTACCCTCCTGTCTCCTTCCCCTCCTACCTTCCTGTCTCCTTCCCCTCTTACCTTCCTGTCTCCTTCCCCTCCTACCTTCCTGTCTCCTTCCCCTCATACCCTCCTGTCTCCTACCTTCCTGTCTCCTTCCCCTCCATTTAACCCTCATGTCCAGTGGTGACTTGAGCATGTAAATGTTGGTGGGGCAAACTCCCCCCAAAAATATTGCCAGCAAAGCCACTACACAACACATTAGTTGCACTATAATGGCGACAAGCAGTGCCCGCAAACTGTTAGAGCCTACATAAAGCGGTCCCAACAGCAAAGCTTTCTTTCCAGCACAATGGTGTTGTAACAAAGCGAGGAGAGTCGGGAAGCAAGTTCAGGGAGTGAGTGTTTTATAATACATTTTAAAAAACATAATACGAAACACGGACAACAGACAGACATGAAACAGACACAATGACACCTGGGGAAGGAACCAAAGGGATTGCCATATATAGGGAGGGTAATCAAGGAAGTGATGGAGTCCAGGTGAGTCTGACAACACGCAGGTGCACGTAACGATGGTGACAGGTGTGCGCCATAATGTGCAGCCTGGTGACCTAGAGGCCAGAGAGGGAGCATCTGTGATGGGAGTGAATCTTTACCACTGGCAGCGAAACAATTCATTCAGCCTTGTTTACTGACTTTCTAAAATACATAGCTGATATGGTCAGCCATATCTCCCTGGCATATCACATCATTTATGCAGCAGCATAAAAACAGTTGTGTGCGGTGGTCCTTTGTCAGCATATTTTGTCAAAGAAAAAGATTTACAGTTCCGAGTAGGATGACCGTTCAAAACGTATTTTCTCAGTCTGACTTTCCAGTTGCAATGCTTACGTTAGCCACTTGTTGTGTAATGTTTATGTCCAATGGCCAATGAGCACCAATACGTTTTATCTTCATATGACAAGGATTAAAAAGGATTGCCAGTAGATTGTCTACTTGATTTATGATGACTGCAGATAAGATTTTGAAAGTAAGATGTTGACATGATCAGTCCAATCAACACTACTGTAGATATGTGATTTGACGTAATTTTATATAACATTTGAGTTAAGACCCAAGTGCAGACTGTTGAAGTAACAATGTTTATTACAGCAACAGGGGCAGGCAAACAACAGGTCAAGGCAGGCAGGTGTCGATAATCCAGAGTAGTGGGGCAAAGGTCCAGGACGGCAGGCAGACTCAGGGTCAGGCAGAGGTTTGTAATCCAGAGTAGGGGCAACGGTACAGGACGGCAGTCTCAGGGGCATGCAGAGTGGTCAGGCAGGCGGGTTCAGAGTCCGGACAGGCAAGGGTCAAAACCAGGAGGGTGAGTAAAATAGAGACTGGGGAAAAGCAGAAGCTGAGAAAAACGCTGGTTGACTTGACAAACAAGACGAATCGGCAACAGACAAATAGAGAACAAAGGTATAAATACACAGGGGATAATGGGGTAGATGGGCAACACTTGGAGGGGGGTGGAGACAATCACAAGGACAGGTGAAACAGATCAGGGCGTGACAGTACCCCCCCACTGGCATCCTACCTGGGCACATACTTGGTTGAGCGGGGTGCTGGAGTTGGAATTCAGAGATGAGGCCTGGGTCCAGGATGTCCCTAGCGGAGACCCAGCACCTCTTCTCCGGGCCATAACCCTGTCAGTCGACCAGGTACTGGAAACCCCTGCCCCGAGGTTGAACCTTCAGGAGACGTCACACCCTGTACGCCGGTTGGCCATTGATGAGAAGGGGAGAGGGGTGGACCTGGAAACAGGAGCCAAAGGACTGTAAGACATGGGTTTACATCTAGACACGTGAGAAGTATACAGAGGGTAGGGGGAAACAGAGGATGAACAGCAGAGCTGATCTTGGAGCAGGGGGTAAGGTCTCGGCTTCCGGGGGTGTAGCCGCTGGGCTATAGCGGCGTGCCAGTGCATCCGGCTTAACATCCTTGGGTATCAGACGGTGATGCGCAAGCGAAGTGGCCCGGGCCTTACTGAACCCCTCCCGGAGGTCCTGGTACTCCGCGGGAATGGCGGAGAGGTCCGGGGCAATTTTCAAGTCCCTGGAAGAAGTCCCAGGGCAGGCAGAGCTCATTTCAGGCAATGAGTGTTGCAGAATGGGTTCCAGCCCAGGATTTTGTCGCTAAAGCCAAGAGAATCCCAATACCACAGGAACCTGTGGAGACTCAATTAGCACAAGGACAGGTGAAACATCAGGACATGACATCTTATCTGTGGCCATATTTTTATTTAAGTAATTTTTTCACAAAAAAAATGTGGGGCTCAAAACAGGTGGGGCTCTCACCTGCCCTGATTGACAGGTCGCCACTGCTCTGGTCTCCTTCCACTCCTTCCACATTTAACTCTCCTGTCTCATTCCCTTCCTCCTTTAACCCTCCTGTTCCCTTCCACCTTCCTGTCTCCTTCCCCTCTTCCTTCCACCTTTAACCCTGCTGTCTCCTTCCCCTCCTCAATGTCTCCTTCCTCCTACCTTAAAACCTCCTGTCTCCTTCCCCTCCTCCTACCATTCATTCTCTCCTTTTTTTCCTGACCCTCCTTAGTTCCTATGTATACAACATCCTTCCTCAGTCTTCTCCCTCCTCTCCTCCTCTCATCCAGGCTAGTTGATGGATGGGATTGATAAGGCGGTCCACTTCAGATATGCTGCATGGCCCTTCGGGGATTAGACCTTTATCTGTGTGTATGTCTGAGGATGGGAGAGAGAAGCTTGAGAAAACATTTGCGGTGTCACCAGAGTGCAGCCAACCGGGCTAAAGCCTGACCTTTTTGTAAATTCAGCCCCCCCCAAAAAAACAGTATGTTGAAAAAATATCAAATATGGCGTCGATAAAAATGTATTCAACGTTACTTTGCCTGGTGAGTTCTCTCCTTTGTCCGGTTAGGGTTCTCGCTCCTTATCCTGTTTCTATTCTCTATGTCTCCATATATACACACATATAAATAACCTCTTTCGCCCTCCCGTCCTCCTAGCTCCCAGCAGCTGTTGCTCCTGTCGTCCCATTGGAGGTTGAGCTGGGTTCTAATTCAATTACCCAGCAGCCAGATCCAGTTGCTCATTAACACAATTTAATCAAAGCCTATTCTATTAGCCCAGGCACTGTGATGATGATGTCAGCGAGCTGTGCCTGCACACAATTCTGTCTGTCATTGACAAAACCCCACACACTGCAATTAGACTCATTGTCAGCTAGGCTAGTAAGTGCCAAGTCTTTGAGAGAGAGAGAGTAACTTCAGGGTAATTTCATGCATGTTCACATTGCTGTATATTCAAGTTACAGGTACTCTAAAAAACAGAAAACAATGGGGAACAATACGCTGCTAAGAAAATCATTCAAAAACCTTTACCCATCACCATCATCACAGGGGGGAAATGTTGACAATCAGGGAGTTCAAAACGTGCCATGTCATTTTCAGACCTCAGACCTTCCAGCTGTCTCGCTGATTCAAAAGCAAGCTGCATGGTTTGCATGGCAACATGATTCCTGTTATTTCCAAGTCTTTGTTAGGAGTCATTTGGAAAAGTAAGAGGCACCGGTACAGAGTAGAGAGGGAGGCACCGGTACAGAGTAGAGAGGGAGGCACCGGTACAGAGTAGAGAGGGAGGCACCGGTACAGAGTAGAGAGGGAGGCACCGGTACAGAGTAGAGAGGGAGGCACCGGTACAGAGTAGAGAGGGAGGCACCGGTACAGAGTAGAGAGGGAGAAACCGGTACAGAGTAGAAAGGGAGGCACCGGTACAGAGTAGAGAGGGAGGCACCGGTACAGAGTAGAGAGGGTGTTAACAGAGAAGGTAAAGTGAGAGTCACCAGTACGGAGTAGAGAAGGAGGCACCGGTACAGAGTAGAGAGGGAGGCACCGGTACAGAGTAGAGAGGGAGGCACCGGTACAGAGTAGAGAGGGAGGCACCGGTACAGAGTAGAGAGGGAGGCACCGGTACAGAGTAGAGAGGGAGGCCCCGGTACAGAGTAGAGAGGGAGGCACCGGTACAGAGTAGAGAGGGAGGCCCCGGTACAGAGTAGAGAGGGAGGCACCGGTACAGAGTAGAGGGAGGCACCGGTACAGAGTAGAGAGGGAGGCACCGGTACAGAGTAGAGAGGGAGGCACCGGTACAGAGTAGAGAGGGAGGCACCGGTACAGAGTAGAGAGGGAGGCACCGGTACAGAGTAGAGAGGGAGGCACCGGTACAGAGTAGAGAGGGAGACACCGGTACAGAGTAGAGACTTTTTCCTCCGTTCTATTGGTGAACATGCAATCACTGGAGAATAAACTGGATGAACTATGTTCGGGACTGTTCTATCAATGTGATCTGAAGAACTGTAATATCCTATGTTTCTCAAAGTCCTGGCTGAACAAGGACATGGTAAATATAAATCAAGCTATTTTTTCTATATATCGGCAGAACAGAACGGCAGCGTCGGGGGATGTGTGTCTCTTTGTTAACAACAGCTCGTGCACGATTTCTAATATTAAGAAAGTCTCACGTTTCTGCTCGTCTGAGTTAGAGTACCTCTTGATAAGCTGAAGACCATATTATTTACCAAGAGAGCTTTCATCAAAAATGTTCGTAGTTGTCTATTTACCACCACAAATCGATGCTGATACTAAGACCTCACTCAACAAGCTGTAATTGACCATAAGCAAACAGAAAAACGCTCACCCAGAGGTGAAATGCATTTTACCTAATTTCCACTCACACGCATACAAAGCTCTCCCTTGCCCCCTCCATTTGGCGAATCTGACCATAATTCAAACAGGAAGTACCAGGTTACTGCGTTAGGGTTATATTGGTCACAGGGTTACTGGGCTTAATTAATAAATTTATTTAACCTTTATTTAACCAGGTAGGCTAGTTGAGAAAAAGATCTCATTTACAACTGCAACCTGGCCAAGATAAAGCAAAGCAGTGTGACACAAACAACAACACAGAGTTACACATGGAATAAACAAACATACAGTCAATAATACAATAGAAAAGGCCTATATATAGTGTGTGCAAATGAGGTAGGATAAGGGAGGTTAAGGCAATAAATAGGCCAGAGTGGTGAAATAGTTACAATATAGCAATTAAACACTGGAGTGATAGATGTGCAGAAGATGATTGTGCAAGTAGACATACTGGGGTGCAAAGGAACAAAATAAATAAAATAAATAACAGTATGGGGCATGAGGTAGTTGGATGGGCTATTTAAGGATGGGCTATGTACAGGTGCACTGATCTGTGAGCTGCTCTGACAGCTGGTGCTTAAAGTTAGTGAGGGAGATTTTTGCAGTTCGTTCCAGTCATTGGCAGCAGAGAACTGGGAGGATAGGCGGCCAAAGCAGGTGTTGGCTTTGGGGATGACCAGTGAAATATACCTGCTGGAGTGCGTGCTAGGGGTGGGTGTTGCTATGGTGACCAGTAAGCTGAGATAAGGTGGAGCTATACCTAGCAAAGACTTGTAGATGACCTGGAGCCAGTGGGTTTGTCGACGAATATGTAGCGAGGACCAGCCAACGAGAGCATACAGGTCGCAGTATTTGGTAGTATTAGGGGCTTTGGTGACAAAACGGATGGCACTGTGATAGACTGCATCCAATTTGCTGAGTAGAGTGTTGGAGTCTAATTTGTAAATGACATCGTCGATGTCAAGGATCGGTAGGATAGTCCGTTTTACGAGGGTAAGTTAGGCAGCATGAGTGAAGGAGGCTTTGTTGCAAAATTGGAAGCAGATTCTAGATTTAACTTTGGATTGGAGATGCTTAATGTGAGTCTGGAAGGAGAGTTTACAGTCTAACCAGACACCTAGGTATTTGTAGTTGTCCACATATTCTAAGTCAGAACCGCCCAGAGTAGTGATGCTATTCGGGCGAGCAGGTGCGGGCAGCGATCGGTTGAAGAGATGAGTGATGACCCTCCCACTCTGTCTGCTGTATTCTTTCTCTTTGCTCTTGTTTTCCTTATTAGGATGTCAGCGGGCGGAGCTGGGAGGGTCATCAGCGACATGGGACACATCTGGGATAAATACACCTTTTTCCCATTCATTGAGGAGACTCTCTCCATGCAGACACACTGTTAGATTTTGGTTGTGGCATTTTTTTGTGGCTGTTTTGATTGTTTGCGTTGGCACCTTTCAACACCCCTCATCACATTTATGCACACAACCACTCACTTACACTACCTACTGATTACTGACTACACACCATTGTTCATTTTATTTATGTTATTTCAGTTAATAAATATATTTTGTTATTCCTTATCTCCACATTGTCTCCCTTTTTGTTAAGGACTTTGAGCCGGTTCGTGACAAGTGGGGGCTCGTCCAGGATCTTGAAGGTATTGTGTTTGGGAGTAAACGTGGAGTTAATGTTTGAAAACTGTAGGTGCTTTGTTTACATCTTTTGTTACAGCTTTTTTGAGTTGTAATGTTTGGTGCCCAGTATTGGGTGCCTTTGTTTGTTTGGTAAACTTGCCACTGCGGTGGATAGTTGGTTGTGTGCTGCATTGGAGAGACTACATTGGTTAGTCAGGCCCCTGCCCAGGCTGGAGACTCTTGCTCTACTTGCTGTTGGGACATCGGTCCGAGGAGGTGAGTACAATCGGCTGTGTACCTCAGTGGGAGATTTGGGTAGGGTACTGACACCTGCTACCCGGAGCTATAGCCTTTTCTCCCTGTTAGGCTTGGTGACGTGTTTCACTTTGGAATACGTTGAGCATGGTTATTTTGTTTGTTATTTTTGTGTGGTGTCTGTGGACTGAGCAGTTGTCTCGAGGGCACATCCGTGGCTTGGGGGAATCTGTCCCCCCCCCCCCCCCTCTTGCCAGCGGGCTACAGTGCGTAATTAGTAATTACTCACCGCGAATCTGCACGATTAGGGTTTAGGGTTTAGGGTTGAGTTATTGTAGGATTTGGGGAAGCTGCATAGATCTCATTTCTCTCCTGTGGTGCCCAGTGTGATTGACATTTCTCTTGTTGTCCAGTCTGGTGTGCCCAGCAGAGAGGAAGATATGTTTATTTTTTTGTATTTACTTGACTATGGTGTCTAATGTAGATGAGTTCATTTGCTTTCCATCAGAGGAACTGTACACGGAACCCAAACCGGCTGCGCGCATGCGCCATCGTGCACCATCGTGCATACATTTATTTTGTTCCCCTACACCAAACGAGATCATGAGATGCAGGTTAAAATATCAAAACAAACTCTGAACCAATTACATTATGTATTTGGGGACAGGTCGAAAAGCATTAAACATGTATGGCAATTTAGCTAGTTGGTTTGCACTTGCTAGCTAATTTGTCCTATTTAGCTAGCTTGCTGTTGCTAGCTAAATTGTCCTGGGATATAAACATCGAGTTGTTATTTTACCTGAAATGCACAAGGTCTTCTACTCCGACAACTAATCCACACATAAAATGGCCAACCGAATCGTTTCTAGTCATCTCTCCTCCTTCCAGGCATTTTCATTTTTGAACTTATATGGTGATTGCCATCTACACTTTCATAGTATTGGTTAAATAAAGGTGAAATAAATAAATAAAAAATTACCACGACAACCGGCAAAACATTTCGTCTTTCAATCACCCACGTGGGATTAACCAACGAGGAGATGGCACGTGGGTACCTGCTTCTACAAACCAATGAGGAGATGGGAGAGGCAGGACTTGCAGTGCAATCTGCATCAGAAATAGAAAGGATTTATATTTTAGCCCTTGGCAACACAGACGCTCGTTGGCGTGCGCGAGCAATGTGGGTGCAAAAATTTAATAACATGGATTTCTACATTTATTTTGCAACGCTCGCGCACGTGACGTGTCCGGTCAGCATGTTAAAATGATGTACTGAAGAACACCTGTTGAAGATCGCTGAACACTACAAGATTGAAATGAGTGATAAACATCTAAACATGTAACGTGCGCCCTGTTCCTGAATGTCTACGTGACTGAGCATTGTTTATTTTGTTTGGTATTGTCCTGTTCTGTCGCTCCTGCCTGTTCCCTTCTGGTCTCGTTTTCTTCTTTCCTCTTAAAGGTTGCTTCCTGTGCGTATAGGTTGCTGAGGTCTGGGGAGGACGAGGTTGGCTGGAGCAAGTGGAAGTGTGAACACGTCCTAGGTCAATTTGAGACGCAGGCTGGGTCATTTCGTTTTACTAGCATTTAAGAGCAGTTGGAGGCCACGGAAGGAGTGTTGTATGACGTTGAAGCTCGTTTGGAGGTTTTTTAACAGTGTCCAAAGAAGGTGCCAGATGTATACAGAATGGTGTCGTCTGTGTAGAGGTGGATCAAAGAACCACCAGCAGCAAGAGCGACATCATTGATATATACAGAGAAAAGAGTCGGCCTGAGAATTGAACCCTGTGGCACCCCCAGACTGCCAGAGGTCTGGACAACAGGCCCTCCGATTTGACACACTGAACTCTATCTGAGAAGTAGTTGGTGAACCAGATGAGGCAGTCATTAGAGAAACCAAGGCTGTTGAGTCTGCTGATAAGAATACAGTGATTGACAGAGTCGAAAGCCTTGGCCAGTTCGATGAAGACGGCTGCACAGTACTGTCTTTTATCGATGTGTCTCGGCCTGGATCCCCAGTGGGTCAGCCTGGCTCCCAAGTGGGTGGACCTATGCCCTCCCAGGCCCACCCATGGTTGCGCCCCTGCACAGTAATGTGAAATACATAGATTAGGGCCTAATGAATTTAATTCAATTGACTGATTTCCTTAACTGTAACCCAAAATCTTTGAAATTGTTGCATGTTGCGTTTATATTTTTGTTCAGTATATATAACTACTGTACATGTAGGTAATATGCAATATGTTGTGTGCAAAAAGCTAATCCAGGATGGGAGTGAAGTTACGCACGCACGCACGCACGCACGCACGCACGCACGCACGCACGCACGCACACACACACACACACACACACACACACACACACACACACACACACACACACACACACACACACACAAACAGATGAGATTGACACTCTGTATCGGTGCTAGTTAGTTCTCTGAGTTGGGAGAAGTGATTTATTGATCTAGGTTTGACTCTGTCTGCAGCATTTGTGCTCTGTGGCTCTGGCATTGATTACACAGAGTAGCAGAGGGAACAAGTCTGACTTCAGAAACAAACATTTACAGGGATGAAATCAAATGCATGCTGTAATTGGTCAGGGGGAGACTGTAGCACCTTAATTGGAGAGGACGGGCTCATGGTACTAGCTGGAACGGAATACATGGTATGGTATCAAACACATAGTTTCCGTCTGTTTTATACCATACTAATCACTCCATTCCAGCTATTATTATGAGCAGCCTCCTGTGCTGTGTGTGTGAGCGTCTCTGACACCGCAAGAGTGGTCAATTTGAAGTCGTGTATTTAAGTGGAAAGGCATGTTTGCTAATTATTTCACCACCTTGCCCCCACCTAACACACACTATACACGGCAGCACACACATGTACAGAAACAGACACAAATGCACACAACTCAAGGGTGTAAACAAGAACACATTCTTCCAGACTGTGTGTGTGTTGGATGGTGCAGTATTGAATAGGGGTGTCAGCTGTACCTAGTTGAGCCTCTCCGCGGGGTGACCCCAAGGGTTATCTGCACCTTGCCTTGCACACTGTCTGTGGTAACCATGGTAACGAAGGAAGAGGGACAATCAGAGAGAGAGATGAATACAGACACACACACACACATAAACAGGTACTGTAGGCAGTGGCACTAGCATCATCTTGGGGATAAAGCCCTAGGGACTGAAAGGGGGAAAAAGAGAGGATATATTAAAGGAATAGAAATGGATAGAAAACAGATGAAATGGAGAGAAAGCAAGGAGTTTTCACAATTGATCCTAGATGTGAGTCATGTTAAAACCTGTTAAGGATAGGGGGTGCTGTTGTCACTATTTATGGAAATCGTGTAATTTTTGAAACGGCTTCCTACAAAATACTTGATCGTACAATATGCATATTATTATTATTATTGGATAGAAAACAGTCTATAGTTTCTATAGGCATTGAAATTTTGTCTCTAAGTGGAACAGAACTCATTCTACAGCAATTTCCCTGACATGGAGTCAGATTTCACACATTTTGGCCCCTGTTCTGGAGTCAGTTTTAAGGCCACTGTTATTCCTATGAGTATACGGACACTGCTTACGTCTTCCCCTGGATGCCTTTACGTGATGACGCTTTGAATGGTATCGATTGCCCAATCACAGCCACTATAAATGAAAAAACCCTGTAGGTAGGAACTCTTTTCTTGGTGCGTCATGCGCGCGGAGGATACCGACCTACTGTTTTTCCAAGCATTAGTGTAGCCAGTTATATTTCTCCGGTCATATTTTTACTCGTTATAGGAGTTAAAAACATCATAAGGTAGTTAATTTAAAGCGTTTTATAGCAATTTATATCCGTTTAGTGCGATTTTGGGACATTTATTTCTGAGCCACTGTGAATCTCTGGGCACCGTTCCAGTTCATGCCGAACGCAATGTGCATTTCTGCATGGCAAGAGGACAGCTTTCGACCAAAAGACGATTAGACCCAAGAAAGGATTCTTTGACCAAGATTCTGATGGAAGAACAGCTCAAAGTAGGAACAATTTATTATGATAAATCGTGTTTCTGTCGAAAAATGTTAGTAGCTTAGGACGCCATTTTTTTTGACTTAGCTTCGCTTGGCGCAAACTGTATTGAAAAGTAAGGATAATTTAAAAAATGTAATTCCGCGATTGTATTAAGAATTAAATTGTCTATCAATCGCTGTCCACCCTATATTTTTTAGTCACGTTTATGAGTATTTATGTATACGACTAGATCACTGTCTAATATGGCGCACGAACATTTTCTGACCAGCTGGGCTACTTTTCTCATTGTCTAACCATGATTTTGGTGGCTAAATATGCACATTTTCGAACAAACTGTATATGTATGTTGTAATGTGATGTTACAGGAGTGTCATCTGAAGAATTCTGAGAAGGTTAGTGAAAAAATTAATATATTTTGGCGATGTTTACGTTATCGCTCTCTTTGGCTAGAATCAATGCTGGGGTAATGTTTGCACATGTGCTATGCTAATATAACGATTTATTGTGTTTTCGCTGTAAGACACTTAGAAAATCTGAAATATTGTCTGTATTCACAGGATCGGTGTCTTTCGATTAGTGTATGCTTTGTATTTTTACGAAATGTTTGATGATTAGTAGTTAGGTAAACACGTTGCTCATTGTAATTATTCTAGTCCATTTGTGACGGTGGGTGCAATTGTAAACTATGACATCTACCTGAAATATGCACATTTTTCTAACAAAACCTATCCTATACCATAAATATGTTATCAGACTGTCATCTGAGGAGGTTTTTTCTTGGTTGGTGGCTATCAATATCTTAGTTTAGCCAAATTGGTGATAGCTACTGGTGTTGGTGGACAAAGAAAAAATGGTGAATTATGCTAATGTGTTTAGCTAATAGATTTACATCTTTACATATTGTGTCTTCCCTGTAAAACATTTTAAAAATCGGACATGTTGGCTGGATTCACAAGATCTGTGTCTTTCATTAGCTGTATTGGACTTTAATGTGTGAAAGTTAAATATTTAAAAAAATATTTTTTTTTTGAATTTCGCGGCTCTGCCTTTTCAGTGAGGGTGGGGGGGGGGGTGCCGCTAGCGGCACCCCTGTGCTAGACAGGCTAACCCTCTCACAAATGTATCAGTTTATCTGATATCCATATCATTAGGAAATTACCTTTACAAATTAAAACTGCAATATGTCACTTTTTGTATTTTGCTAGAGGTCATCCAATGTGATGCAACAGTAACTAAAGTGCACCCCTAGCCTGCCTGAGAACCGCTGTATTCACTGCTATTCATTTTCCCAAACTGGTTGGATTTTCCCACCAGATTATGTGGAGTGAAGTTTTCTGTCATTGAGGAGGCAACGTGATGGCAACACTTGGCTAATTGCTAGCGGAGATAGCTAGCTTACAGACATGGCAGACGCGAGGGTCAAACGAACTGATCCAGCAGCAACTACTCCTCCATCCAAGCCAGGGAGTTTCTTACTAATCAGTGACCTTAAAACCTCAGCCAACGGAACAGAGAAATTTGGAGAGTAGACAGGCAAAAAGGGAAAGCGATAGAGAGGGAAAAGTCGGGGGAAAAGAAGAGAGTAAACCTTGGATTTGGATTCACTCTTGGCATTCTCTCAACCAGCTTAATGTGGTGGTCACCTGGAATGCATTTCAATGTCCCTTGTTAAAGATAATTTGTGGTACTTCTTTCCTCCTTAATGCATTTGAGCCAATCAGTTGTGTTGTGACAAGGAAGATAGACCTATTTGGTAAAAGACCAAGTCAATATTATGGAAAGAACAGCTCAAATAAGCAAAAAGAAACAACAGTCCATCAATATTTTAAGACATGAAGGTCAGTCAATCTATACAATTTCAAGAACTTTGAAAGTTTCTTCAAGTGGCGACATTAAAACCATCAGGGGCTGTCATGAGGACCGCCACAGGAAAGTAAGACCCAGAGTTACCTCTACTGCAGAGGAAAAGTTCATTAGAGTTAACTGCACCTCAGATTGCAGCCCAAATAAATTCTTCACAGAGTTCAAGTAAGAGACTGTCACGTCCACTCCCGCCCCACCCCGCACCACCCCACCCCGCACCACCCCACCCCTCCCCTCCCCTCCGGCGCTCGATGTCGCCGGTTTACTAACCACCAGTCCTGGCAACCATCATTACTCGCACCTGGCATTCATCATTACACACACCTGTGATTCATCATTAAGCACACCTGAGCTCCATTACCTCACTCATTACCTCCCCTTTATTCATGTCTAGACGCTATGCCAAGTTTGTATAGGTCTATGTCATGTGTTATATTAAACTTAACACCTGCTTCTCGAATCCCAGAGTCTACATTACACAGACACATCTCACATCAACTTTTCAGAGGAGACTGCATGAATCAGGCCTTCATGGTTGAATTGTTGCAAATAAACCACTTCTAAAGGACACCTATAAGAAGTAGAGACTTGCTTGGGCCAAGAAACACAAGCAACGGACATTAGACCGGTAAAATCTGTCCTTTGGTCTGATGAGTCCAAATTTGAGATTTTTTGTTCCAACCGTCGTGTCTTTGTGAGACACAGAGTAGAAGAACTGACGATCTCTGCATGTGTGTTTTACACCGTGAAATATGGAGGATGAGGTGTGATGGTGTGGGGGTGTTTGGCTGGTGACCTTGTCTGTGATTTATTTAGAATTCAAGGCACACTTAACCAGCATAGCTACCACAGAATTCTGCAGCAATAAGCCATCCCATCTCCTTTGCACTTAGCGGGACTGTCATTTGTTTTTCCCCAGGACAATGACCCAAAAAACACCTTCAGGCTGTGTAAGGGCTATTTGGCCAAGAAGGAGAGTGGAGTGCAGCATCAGATGACCTGGCCTCCACAATAACCCAACCTCAACCCAATTGAGATGCTTTGGGATGAGCTGGATTGCAGAGTGAAGGAAAAGCAGCAAACAAGTGCTGAGCATATGTGGGAACTCCTTCAAGACTGTTGGAAAAGCATTGCAGGTGACTTCCTCAAGAAGCTGGTTGACAGAATGCCAAGAGTGTGCATAGCTGTCATTAAGGCAAAGGGTGGCTACTTAGAAGAATCTAAAATATTATATTTTTATTTGTAACACTTTTTGGGGTAACTACATGATTCCATGTGTTATATTTTATGTCTTCACTATTATTCTACAATGTAGAAAATAGTACAAATAAAGGAAAACCCCTGAATGAGTAGGTGTGTCAACTTTTGACTGGTACTGTGTGTACACACTACCATTCAAAAGTTTGGGGTCACTTAGAAATATCCTGGTTTTTGAAAGAAAACTAATGTTTTGTCCATTAAAATAACATCAAATTGAAAAGAAATACAGTGTAGACATTGCTAATGTTGTAAATGACTATTGTTTTTAGGTGGAGTTTGTCCTGTTTATTCCTGACTTCCCATTGGCAATGCTTGCAGTTAGCCACGGTCACCGATTCCTTACATACCACTCATTGTTGAACTTGTGATCTCCAAATTTTTGTGTAATGTTTATGTCCAATGGCCGATGAGCACCGATACATTTGATCTATATTTTCGCTTCATTATTTCTCTTCGTATGACAAGAATTTAAAAGGATTTGCCAGTAGATTGTCGGCTTGATTCATGATGATGACTGCTAGCTAAGATTGTGAAAGTATAATGTTGACATGATCAGTCCAATCAAAGCAACTGTACATGTAATGTGATTTGACGTAATTTCTGTGGCCATTGACCTTGAGCCTACTTGGAAGGGTACTTGTAATATAACTCTATGGCAAGACCCAAAGGGCTGTAATGTTGGACATCCCAAAGATTTGATATTGGCCATGGCATTAGGCTGGGCTGCCCAATTAGTCCATTTTTATTATTATTGGTTACTCAAATTATGGCTCTCATATCAAGAAAGGGAATTTTCAAGGTGTTTCAGCACTTGGCAATGAATTTAAACTATGTCAACTGGCTGATGATACCACCATATTTTTAAGAGACAGGAATGAGGTTTCTAAAGCAGTTTCCTGTATTGTAGAATTTTCCTTGGTTTCAGGTTTGAACATTTATATCAATAAGTCAGTCTTATTTCCACTCGAGGATTGTGTTTTATAAGAAGTATATGGTATCCCAATTAAAGATAAGGTTACTTGCAAGGATGAAAAACAAAGGAGGGAATTGAACTTTAACCCTATTATTGAGAAAACAAAGAAGAAATTGAGCCTCTGGTTGATGAGAGATATTTCGTTATACGGTTGGGTTTTATTGTCCAAAGCTGAAGGGTTATCCAGATCGGTTTATGTCTCGTTATCACTTGACTTACCCCCTAAAATTGTAAAGGACTTAGATAAAATTCTTTATAATTTCATTTGGAGGAACAAGCCTCACTATCTACGAAAATATATTCTCACTAATACCCGAGAACAAGGAGGTCTTGAGGTTTTAGATTTCAATACTCTAAATAATACTTTTTAAAAATGGATTCTGAAGTATGTTAAGAACCAGAACAGTATTTGGAATGTCTTCCCTAAGTATTTATTTGACTCTGTTGGTGGTTTAGAATTTTTGCTTCCATGTAATTTTGATGTTGATAAAATCCCAGTAAAGTTGAGTAAAGCCAAATTCCATAAGCAGGCAATTTTAGCTTGGATGTTAGTCTATAAACACAATTGTTCCCCTTACTGATACTTTTTATGGAACAAAAAAGATATGCGATTTAGAAATAAGTCTCTTTTTTTCATAACTGGTTTGAGAATAAAATTATTTTGGTTGGTCAGTTACTGAATGAGGATGGATACCTACTCTCATATGGGGAATTTCTTGATAAGTTTAAAATTCCAATATCCCCGAAAGAATATGCAATTGTTTTTGATGCGATTCCAAGGGGGGTTGTAATCTCTTTTAAATTCCTCTGTGGTCGATGTAAGTAACATAGATTTACATGCAAATATATTCATTGGCAATATTAACATCAAAGATAAATGTAGTAATAAACAGATTAGGAATATTGTTTGTGAAAATACAATTCCCTCAGCAAGATTATTTTGGTCAAATATCTATGGTGATATACAATGGCATGGAAAATTGCTAACAAATATTGTATCAGTAACAAAGTAAAGGAAGTTTCATTTAAAATGTTACATAGAATTTATCCTGTGAAACATGTTTTGGAAAGATTCAAGCTGAATATTGAATATAACTGTGATTTCTGTGGAATGGAGAAGGAGACCATTTTGCATTAGTTTTTTGCTTGTATTTATAGTAGATTTTTTTGGATTGACATACAGAATTTTGTTACAAAAAAAAAGGACCGGTTGTACTATTGTACTATTGTAGTACGGTTGTACTATGGTTTTGATATACATTTACATTTACATTTAAGTCATTTAGCAGACGCTCTTATCCAGAGCGACTTACAAATTGGTGCATTCACCTTATGACATCCAGTGGAACAGCCACTTTACAATAGTGCATCTAAATCTTTTAAGGGGGGGGGGGGGGGGGGGGTGAGAAGGATTACTTTATCCTATCGTAGGTATTCCTTAAAGAGGTGGGGTTTCAGGTGTCTCCGGAAGGTGGTGATTGACTATAATGATTTATTTCAGAATTTCTGACATAGATAAAGATGTAGTATATGTAATTCAACTGCTAATAATACTAGGTACATTTCATATTCACAAATGGAAATGGTCTAATTCAAAATCAAACTTTTTTCACTTTATAAATGAGTTTAAACAATATGGCACTACTTTGAGCTAGGCTGAAACACCTGGATTTTGGAACATTTCTTGTTCAAGAAAACAAAAAAGAGATCATGTTTGTATGCAGCTTTATTAACTCAATGAAATATATCTATATTTTTGCCTTGTTTGCAAACTGATATGTGAGATGTATTAATACTAAAATAACATGCAAAACAGGCAATCCCCCCCCCAAAAAAAGTTTTATACTTACATATATTTTTATTTTATGATTTATTTACAGTTGAAGTCGAAAGTTTACATACTTATGTTGGAGTCATTAAAACTCGTTTTTCAACCACTCCACAAATTTCTTGTAAACAAACTATAGTTTTGGCAAGTCGGTTAGGACATCTACTTTGTGCATGACACAAGTCATTTTTCAAACTATTGTTTACAGACAGATTATTCCACTTATAATTCATTCTATCACAATTCCAGTGGGTCAGAAGTTTAGATACACAAAATTGACTGTGCCTTTAAAAAGCTTGGAAAATTCCAGAAAATGATGTCATGGCTTTAAAAGCTTCTGATAGGCTAATTGAAATAATTTGAGTCAATTGGAGGTGTACCTGTGGATGTATTTCAAGGCCTACCTTCAAACTCAGTACCTCTTTGCTTGACATCAAGGGAAAATCAAAAGAAATCAGCCAAGACCTCAGAAAGAAATTGTAGACTTCCACAAGTCTGGTTCATCCTTGGGAGCAATTTAAAAACGCCTGAAGGTACCACGTTCATCTGTACAAACAATAGTACGCAAGTATAAACACCATGGGACCACGCAGCCGTCATACCACTCAGGAAGGAGACACGTTCTCTCTCCTAGAGAGGAATGTACTTTTGTGAGAAAGTGCAAATCAATCACAGAACAACAGCAAAGGACCTTGTGAAGATGCTGGAGGAAACAGGTACAAAAGTATCTATATCCACAGTAAAAAGAGTCCTATATCGACATAACCTGAAAGGCCGCTCAGCAAGGAAGAAGCCACTGCTCCAAAACCGCCATAAAAAAAGCCAGACTACGGTTTGCAATTGCACATGGGGACAAAGATCGTACTTTTTGGAGAAATGTCCTCTGGTCTGATGAAACAAAAATATCATTTTTTGGCCATAATAACTATCGTTATGTTTGAACGAAAAGGGGGGCGCTTGCACGCCGAAGAACACCATCCCAACCGTGAAGCACAGGGGTGGCAGCATCATGTTGTGGGGGTGCTTTGCTGCAGGAGAGACTGGTGCACTTCACAAAATAGATGGCATCATGAGGCAGGAAAATTATGTGGATATATTGAAGCAACATCTCAAGACATCAGTCAGGAAGTTAAAGCTTGGTCGCAAATGGTTCTTCCAAATGGACAATGACCCCAAGCATACTTCAAAGTTGTGGCAAAATGGCTAAGGACAACAATGTCAAGGTATTGGAGTGGCCATCACAAAGCCCTGACCTCAATGCTATAGAAAATGTGTGGGCAGAACTGAAAAAGCGTGTGTGAGCAAGGAGGCCTACAAACCTGACTCAGTTACACCAGCTCTGTCAGGAGGAATGGGCCAATATTCACCCAACTAATTGTGGGAAGCTTGTGGAAGGCTACCCGAAACATTTGACCTAAGTTAAACAATTTAAAAGCAATGCTACCAATTACTAATTGAGTGTATATAAACTTCTGACCCACTGGGAATGTGATGAAAGAAATAAAAGCTGAAATAAATCATTCTCCCTACTATTATTCACATTCTTAAAATAAAGTGGTGATCCTAACTGACCTAAGGCAGTTGTGGCTGCTTTGTGTGATGTATTGTTGTCTCTACCTTTTTGCCCTTTGTGCTGTTGTCTGTGCCCAATAATGTTTCTACCATGTTTTGTGCTGCTACCATGTTGTGTTGCTACCATCTTGTTGTTATGTTGTGTTGTTACCATGCTGTGTTGTCATGTATTGCTGCCTTGCTATGTGGTTGTCTTAGGTCTCTCTTTATGTAGTGTTGTGTTGTCTCTGTGTCTGCATATATGTATTACGATACACTTCAACAGTGTTTACCAATCCTGGTCCTGGGACATCAATGGTTGCACATTGTAACTATGCAATAGACTAGAAACATGATTTATCTAGTTAAAGGCTGATTTGTAATTCATATACACAGAAACTTAATTTAAAAAACAATACACTACACTTCCTATGCATCATGGAAATACTTTTATAGGACACGGGATGTGTAGTATTTCATCAAATGAGAGACTTAATGGGCCTCCCGAGTGGCGCAGCGGTCTGAGGCGTCACTACAGACCTGAGTTCGATCCCGGGCTGTGTCACAACCGGCCATGATCAGGTGTCCCATAGGGCGGTGCACAATTGGCCCAGCGTCGTCCGGGTTAGGGGAGGGTTTCGCTGGGGGGGCTTTACTTGGCTCATCACTCTCTAGCAACTCCTTGTGGCGGGCCAGATGCCTGCAGCCTGACCTCGTCGTCAGTTGACCTGTGTTTCCTCTGAGTTAAGAAGCGAGGTGGCGGGTCATGTTTCAGAGGACGCATAACTTGGCCATCACCTCCCGAGTCCGTTAGGGGGTTGTAGCGATGAGACAAGATCAAAATTGGGGTGGAGAAAAAAAACAAGACTTACTTTCAACCAGTAGAGAATGTGAAACGCTTTATTGAAAGAATTTCATTATCCAAGTGTTATAAATACATAATACATGCATTGTGAATATTAAATTATAAATACAAGATCAATCTGTACTTCAATTGACATTCAATGCACATCTGGTGTACATTATTAAAACAGAGGAAGAAAGAGGAGGTGGGGGAGAGATGTGAGAGTGTAAAAGAAAGAAAGGGAAAGAGGTAAGAACAAAGGAGCAGCATATGATTAATGAATTACATTGCTACTAAACGTAATATTCTCTCAGTTCATCACAGTTACATAATAGTGTCTTTAGCGGTGTCTCCTACCGAGCCTTGGGCCCCCAGTTGGCCAGAAGTTTATCTTTAGAGCGGTTGAGGTGGCGATGACAGGACTGGGGGTTGGCACCTCTCTCACATCAAAACATACCTGCAGTTGAAAGACAGATGGAGAGAGAGATGATTAACAGCATGATTAAGCCTTGTGGGGTTTTTTCTAACACTGTCAGTCATCATAATCATCAGGAGGTGAAATGCAAAACTGACCTTGGATCATTAACTCTGGGACTACTATCTCTATCTGTATTTCAATGTAAAGCATCTCTAATAATGCTTCCTGTAGACAGTTCAGATGTGGGAGGGGTTCACCGACACCGCTGATGTAACCTAGAGGATTTAGAGAGATGGGGGAGAGGGAAGACGTGAAGGAGAGAGACTGTTATTGAGAAAATAAGGTAGTTAAAGACACTGTTCAACAGGAATCTGTGTGTGTGCCCTCACCTGGTATCCACACTAAGTGGCTGCAGAGTACTTTATACTGAAAAACATGCACAGACAAACGAGGACAAACAGTATAGCGTATTTAAATAGAAATAATGAAGTGTCTTACTATTCTCTGTGTTTGATCCTCTTGCTTATACACCTGAGCCTGCTTACTGCACAACACAATCCATTAATCAGATTGATACACGAGTGTGTAGTTGTGGGTGATAGGGTGTCTAATTGTTCTAAATGTTTTCAATATGGGTGACTCTTAAAAGAGCCTGTTTTGTTTTTGTACAGACATCACCCTTACCTGAACAGCACCTTCACCTGAGAAGTATTTGTATGTATTATGGATCCCTAGTAGCTGCTGCCTTGGCCTACTCTTCCTGGCGTCCAGCAAAATTAAGGCAGTTTATACAGTTTTAAAAACATTACAATACATTCACAGATTTCACAACACACTATGTGCTCTCAGGCCCCTACTCCACCACTACCACATATCTACAGTGTGTGTGTGTGTGTGTGTGTGTGCGTGCGTGCGTGCGTGCGTGCATGTGTGTGTGTGTTGCTTCACAGTCCCCGCTGTTCCATATTGTGTTTTTTTTATCTGTTTTTAAAATCTAATTTTATTGCTTGCATCAGTTACTTGATGTGGAATAGAGTTCCATGTAGTCTATGTAGTCTATGTACTCTATGTAGTACTGTGTGCCTCCCATAGTCTGCTCTGGACTTGTGGACTGTGAAGAGACCTCTTGTGGCATGTCTTGTGGGGTATGCATGGGTGTCTGAGCTGTGTGCCAGTAGTTCAAAAGACAACTCGGTGCATTCAGCATGTCAATACCTCTCTGCTGAACAACCTCATCATAGATTCTTACTAACATACCAACTTAGTTACTTACTAAACTACATTTCATAAACTAGCGTTAGTCATTATAGCTTGGTAAAATGGTGATAAACTTAATAAATTGCATATCAACAGAAAAAAAAGAAACGTCCCTTTTTCAGGACCCTGTCTTTCAAAGATAATTCATAAAAATCCCAAAAGCTTCACAGATCTTCATTGTAAAGGGTTTAAACACTGTTTCCCATGCTTGTTCAATGAACCATAAACAGTTAGTGAACATGCACCTGTGGAACAGTACATAAGACACTGACAGCTTATAGACGGTAGGCAATTAAGGTCACAGTTAGAAAAACTTAGGACACTAAAGAGGCCTTTCTACTGACTCTGAAAAACAAAAGAAAGATACCCAGGGTCCCTGCTCATCTCAGTGAACGTGCCTTAGGCATGTTGCAAGGAGGCATGTAGGCTCCACTGTAGATGTGGCCAGGGTAATAAATTGCAATGTCCGTACTGTGAGACGCCTAAGACAGTGCTACAGGGAGACAGGACAGACGGCTGATCGTCCTCGCAGTTTTTAGTTTATTTTATTTTATTTCACCTTTATTTAACCAGGTAGGCTAGTTGAGAACAAGTTCTCATTTGCAACTGCGACCTGGCCAAGATAAAGCATAGCAGTGTGAACAGACAACAACACAGAGTTACACATGGAGTAAACAATAAACAAGTCAATAACATGGTAGAAAAAAAGAGAATCTATATACAATGTGTGCAAAAGGCATGAGGAGGTAGGCAATAAATCAAATAATTACAATTTAGCAGATTAACACTGGAATGATAAATCCTCAGATGATCATGTGCAAATAGAGATACTGGTGTGCAAAAGAGCAGAAAAGTAAATAACTAAAAGCAGTATGGGGGTGAGGTAGGTAAATTGGGTGGGCTATATACCGATGGACTATGTACAGTTGCAGCGATCGGTTAGCTGCTCAGATAGCAGATGTTTAAAGTTGTTGAGGGAGATAAAAGTCTCCAACTTCAGATATTTTTGCAATTCGTTCCAGTCGCAGGCAGCAGTGGCAGACCACGTGTAACAACACCTGCACAAGATCGTTGCATCCGAACATCACACCTGCGGGACAGGTACAGGATGGCAACAACAACTGCCAGAGTTACAGCAGGAACGCACAATCACTCCATCAGTGCTCAGACTGTCCGCAATAGGCTGAGAGAGACTGTTGTAAGGCAGGTTCTCACCAGACATCACCGGCACAACATCACCTATGGGCACAAACCCACTGTCGCTGGACCAGACAAGACTGGCAAAAAGTGCTCTTTTTGTCTCACTAGGGGTGATGGTCGGATACGCGTTTATCATCGAAGGAATGAGCGTTACACCGAGGCCTGTACTCTGGAGCGGGATCGATTTGGAGGTGGAGGGTCCCTCATGGTCTGGGGCGGTGTGTCACAGCATCATCGGACTGAGCTTGTTGTCATTGCAGGCAATCTCAATGCTGTGCGTTACAGGGAAGACATCCTCCTCCCTCATGTGGAACCCTTCCTGCAGGCTCATCCTGACATGACACTCCAGCATGACAATGCCACCAGCCATACGGCTCATTCTGTGCGTGATTTCCTGCAAGACAGGAATGTCAGTGTTCTGCCATGGCCAGCGAAGAGCCCGGATCTCAATCCCATTGAGCACGTCTGGGACCTGTTGGATCAGAGGGTGAGTGCTAGGGCCATTCCCCCCATCTCACAGCAAGAACTGGCAAATCTGGTGCAGTCCATGAGGAGGAGATGTACTGCAGTACTTAATGCAGCTAGTGGCCACACTAGATACTGACTGTTACTTTTGATTTTGACTCCCCCTTTGTTCAGGGACACAGTATTCCATTTCTGTTAGTCACATGTCTGTGGAACTTGTTTAGTTTATGTCTCAGTTGTTGAATCTTGTTATGTTCATACAAATATTTACACATATTAAGATTGCTGAAAATGAACGCAGTTGACAGTGAGAGGACGTTTCTTTTTTGCTGAGTTTAGCAAACCCACATCACTATTGAAGCAGCAGGGTCGTTGGTACTATGGCTGTTGGTTTTGTTAAGCTAATCCATTTAGATTGAAACAGACACACACTGACACATTCAACTAGAGAAATTAAAATAACACACATATACACACAGAAACGCACGCACACACACACACACAGTCTCCATATCTATCTCCATGGTGGCAGCTTAAGGACTCCGGCTGTTTAATGAAACCATGAACCCGCGCAATCAAGCACTGCCACCGTGCATTGTCGGTAGGGAGCAACCCGAGAGCGGGGCATTAACATTGGGAGGTGCTGTGCGGCAAAGAGCAATCTTCAATCTCATTTCGTCAGGATTGGAGGGATTTATTTAAGACTCGAAGGATGTGCCAGTGCAACTTCAAAATAAATCAAGATAATGCACTACAGACAACAATTCAAGATAATGCACTACAGACAGTAAGTCAAGATACTACACTACAGACAGTAAGTCAAGATAATACACTACAGACAGTACGTCAAGATAATACACTACAGACAGTAAATCAAGATAATGCACTACAGACAACAATTCAAGATAATGCACTACAGACAGTAAGTCAAGATACTACACTACAGACAGTAAGTCAAGATAATACACTACAGACAGTACGTCAAGATACTACACTACAGACAGTAAATCAAGATAATGCACTACAGACAACAAGTCAAGATAATGCACTACAGACAGTAAATCAAGACAATGCACTACAGACAGTAAATCAAGATAATGCACTACAGACAGTAAATCAAGATAATGCACGACAGACAGTAAATCAAGATAATGCACTACAGACAGTAAGTCAAGATAATACACTACAGACAGTAAGTCAAGATAATGCACTACATACAGTAAGTCAAGATAATACACTACAGACAGTAAGTCAAGATAATACACTACAGACAGTAAATCAAGATAATGCACTACATGCAGTAAGTCAAGATAATGCACTACAGACAACAATTCAAGATAATGCACGACAGACAACAAGTCAAGATAATGCACTACAGACAGTAAATCGAGATAATACACTACAGACAGTAAATCAAGATAATGCACTACAGACAGTAAATCAAGATAATGCACTGTAGACAGTAAATCAAGATAATGCACTACAGACAACAAGTCAAGATAATGCACTACAGACAGTAAATCGAGATAATACACTACAGACAGTAAGTCAAGATAATACACTACAGACAGTGAGTCAAGATAATACACTACAGACAGTAAATCAAGATAATGCACTACATACAGTAAGTCAAGATAATACACTACAGACAACAATTCAAGATAATGCACTGCAGACAACAATTCAAGATAATGCACTGCAGACAACAATTCAAGATAATACACTACAGACAACAAGTCAAGATAATGCACTTGGATGGATGTGCTGTTCTCCTCCTTGTCTTCTTTCTCTTCTTTCATTTTCTTCTTCTTTCTCCGCTGTGGTTTATCAGTAGGCCGAGCAAGAGACTCTCAGTCATTCACAATCTACAGACATGGGCAAACACATGCACAATCGCAAAGAAATGTTATCATACTCACAATCTCACAATGTACTATAGCAGTGTTTCTAAATTCTGGTCCTCGGGACCAAAGGGGTACACATTTTAGATATTGCCTTACCACTACACACCTGATTTAAATCATCAAAACAAAAATGACAGATTGTACAACATACTTATACACTCAGTCACACTGTAATAAGACTTCTTTCCTCCCTCTCTCCCTACTTCCCTACCTCCCACAGGATGATAAAGCACAGGTGCCACTACTACACTCCCACAGAAAATCAAAAGCTCTCTAGCTGGCCACACAGACTGCGACTTATGGCTAAACCTCCCTCAACACACACACCCTAGAAGACCTGTGGCCATACACAACACTACACACATCGGGTTCAGCCTGGTGGCTACAACACCTGGGGAGGCAGTGGACGAAACAGTGAGAGGAAGTCAACAACTAGGCTACTAGGAGAGACAATGTCAATGAATACATTGTAATAGCTTAGTCTGCCAAAGCCTGAAATCACTTTGTAAATAGCTTTGTCTACTCTTACTTCCAAAATGGTACCTCTACAAATTGGTAATTTTGCTGGAGTTTTGTGAGAGCAAAAAGTGTTTACTGGTTTACCCACCTAAAGTAAAAAAGCACTAAGCTAGCTCCCTCTATTTTGATACATGCACACACAAACAAGCAGACACACACACACCAGGACAACCCATGGCTACTGGGGGCATAATACCCATAAAACCTAGCAGTAAAACAGGGAAATGGTTCTAATCTTCAAAGTAGACATCATGCAAGACTACAAATCCCTGCAAGCTCCTGCACGCCATCTCTTGCTGAAACCTTTGCCGAGCAGGTATTATGTCAATTTAAAACTTGCCCAAGACAGTTCACATAATTGTCCAGTTGAAGAAATGTAGACAATTTATTAATTACTACATTTAGCTAAGATTAGATAGTTAATCCAGAGATTCTTACCTTTGCCTCAATTCGGCAGGCTCACCATGTCCACCATGGCATTTGTAGTTCTTTATGATAGCCACATTAGCAACAAATCTGCAATTCCTTTTTGGTGGGTAAATACATGTTAATATATTGATAAAAGACACCTTGTCCTAGAGAGATTTACATGGTTATCAAAATGTCACTCCAGGGTAAGCCTACACGAAACACAGCCCTCATTTTAAGTGTTTCCAAAAATCCCCTATTGGAAAAATGAATGGTGGGAAAATGATTGGAACCATTTCCCTGTTAACTGCAAGGTTTTATGGGTATTATGACTTATACTGTGGTACTCTATTAGCCACTGGGGTACAATACATAGGGGCTAGCTGGCTGAGTGACTACCCGATAGCTTGCCATTAGCATCCGAGGCCATCAGCTCCTGTGTCATTGAATTGGAGTTGAGCAGTAAAAAGCGATGGGGGATTTGAACTTGATTTAACGGGATCTGGAGAGGAACATCATGTGTGGCTGTGGCTGGTCAGCTATGCCAAGCTTCATACCTACTGTATATTAGACCTATCCCTACACTCTTAGAAATAAAGAATCTGGCTAGAACCAAAAATGGTTCTATGATTGGTTCAAATATGGCACCCCTTAAGGTTTTATATAGAACCGAAATTGGTTCCATATTAAACCATATATGGAACCCAAGGGTTCTATACTACACAAATATATGAGCACAACATACAAAAATGTCAATAATTTTAATGAGTTATTCAAATCAAATGTACTTATAAAGCCCTCTTTACATCAGCAGATGTCACAAAGTGCTTATACAGAAAACCAGCCTAAAACACCAAACAGCAAGTACTACAGATGTAGAAGCAAGATGGCTAGGCAACACCCCTAGAAAGGCAGGAACTGAGAAAGAAACCTAGAGAGGAACCAGGCTCTTAGGGGTGGCCAGTCCTCTTTTGACTGTGGCGGATGGAGATTATGAGGGTACATGGCCTTTATGGCCAGATTGTTCTTCAAGATGTTCAAACGTTCATAGATGACCGTCAGGGTAAAATAATAATCACAGGGGTTGTAGAGGGTGCAACAAGTACCTCAGGAGTAAATGTCAGTTGGCTTTTCATAACCAAGCATTCAGAGGTCGAGACAGCAGGTGCGGTAGAGAGAGAGAGAGAGCGAGAGAACGAGAGAATGAGAAAGAGCGAGAGAGCAAGAGAGCGGGAGAGTCAAAAACAGCAGATCCGGGACAAGGTAACATGTCTGGTGAACAGGTCAGGGTTCCATAGACGCAGGCAGAACTGTTGAAACTGGAGCAGCAGCACGACCAGGTGGACTGGGGACAGCCAGGAGTCATCAGGCCAGGTGGTCCTGAGGCATCGTCACAGGGCTCAGGTCCTCTGGGAGGGAGAGAGGGAGAGAGAGAAAATTAGAGGGAGCATGTTTAAATTCCCACAAGACACCAGATAAGACAGGAGAATTACACCAGATATAACAGATAAAGCCCCCCGAAACATAGACTATTGCAGCATAGATACAGGAGACTGAGACGGGGACGGGGGGGGACGGGGGGGTCTTGGGACACTGTGGCCCCGTCTGACGATGCCCCCGGACAGGGTCAACCAGTCATGATATAACCCCACCCACTTTGCCTAAGCACAGCCTCCACACCAATAGAGAGAAATCAACAGACCACTAACTTACTACCCTTAGACAAGACTGAGTATAGCCCACTAAGATCTCCTCCATCACAAAAGCCCGAGGGGCTGCAAAACCGGACAGGAAGATCACATCAGTGACTCAACTCACTCAAGTGATGCACCCCTCCTAGGGAAGGTATGGAAGAGCACTACTAAACCAGTGACTCAGCTCCCGTAATAGGGTCAGAAGCAGGGTCAGAAGCAGAGGGTCTTGGGTCAGAAGCAGAGAATCCCAGTGGAGAGAGGGGAACAGGCCAGGCAGAGACAGTTTATTTAAGGAAATCCGTCAATTGAAATAAATTCATTAGGCCCTAATCTATGGTTTCACATGACTGGGCAAGTATGCAGCAATGGGGGGCCTGGGAGGTCATAGGCCCACCACTGGGGAGCCAGGCCCAGCCATTTAGAATTCGTTTTTCTCCACAAAAGGGCTTTATTACAGACTAAAATACCCCTCAGCACTGCCTCAGACGATCCCGTAGGTGAGGAAGCCGGATGTGGAAGTCCTGGGCTGGCGTGGTTATACATGGTCTGCAGTTGTGAGGCCGATGGGAAGTACTGCCAAGTACTGCGAAACAACGTTGGAGGCGGTTTATTAACATTAAATTATGTGTAAACAGGACATTCCTGCAATCAGCATGCCAATTGCATTCTCCCTCAAAACTTGAGATATCTGTGGCATTGTGTTGTGTGAAAAAACTGGACATTTTAGAGTGGCCTTTTATTGTCCCCAGGACAAGGTAATGATCATGGTGTTTAATCAGATTATTGATATGCCTCACTGTCAGGTGGGTGGATTATCTTAACAAAATGCTCACTAGCAGGGATGTAAACAAATTTGCGTTTACATTTCAGAGAAATAAGCGTTTTGTGTGTTTGGAACATTTCGGTGATATTTTATTTCAGCTTATGAAACATGGGACCAACACTTTACATGTTATGTTTATATTTTTGTTCAGTATACAGTACATAGAAACATGTTTGGTTCAGTGAAGAAGAACCCATAAGTTTCTGATCAAAGAACCCTACAAAAGGGTTCTGTATAGAACGTTTAAAGGTGCAATATACAGTTGAATTAGGAAGTTTACATACACCTTAGCCAAATACATTTAAACTCAGTTATTCACAAATCCTAACATTTACTCCTGGTAAAAATCCCCTGTTTTAGGTCAATTAGGATCACCACTTTATTTTAAGTATGTGAAATGTCAGAATAATAGTAGAGAGAACTATTTATTTCAGCTTTTATTTCTTTCATCACATTCCCAGTGGGTCAGAAGTTTACATACACTCAATTATCATTTGGTAGCATTGCCTTTAAAATGTTTAACTTGGGTCAAATATTTGGAGTAGCCTTCCACAAGCTTCCCAAAACAAGTTGGGTGAATTTTGACACCATTCCTCCTGACGGAGCTGGTGTAACTCAAATCAAATCAAATCAAATGTATTTATATAGTCCTTCTTACATCAGCTGATATCTCAAAGTGCTGTACAGAAACCCAGCCAGAAACCCCAAACAGCAAGCAATGCAGGTGTAGAAGCACGGTGGCTAGGAAAAACTCCCGAGAAAGGCCAAAACCTAGAAAGAAACCTAGAGAGGAACCAGGCTATGAGGGGTGGCCAGTCCTCTTCTGCCTGTGCCGGGTGGAGATTATAACAGAACATGGCCAAGATGTTCAAATGTTCATAAATGACCAGCATGGTCAAATAATAATAATAATCACAGTAGTTGTCAAGGGTGCAGCAAGTCAGCACCTCAGGACTAAATGTCAGTTGGCTTTTCATAGCCGATCATTAAGAGTATCTCTGCCGCTCCTGCTGTCTCTAGAGAGTTGAAAACAGCAGGTGGGACAGGTAGCACATCCGGTGAACAGGTCAGGGTTCCATAGCCGCAGGCAGAACAGTTGAAACTGGAGCAGCAGCACGGCCAGGTGGACTGGGGACAGCAAGGAGTCATCATGCCAGGTAGTCCTGAGGCATGGTCCTAGGGCTCAGGTCCTCCGAGAGAGAGAGAGAGAAAGAAAGAGAGAAAGAGAGAATTAGAGAGCGCATACTTAAATTCACAAAGGACACCGGATAAGACAGGAGAAGTACTCCAGATATAACAAACTGACCCTATCCCCCTGACACATAAACTACTGCAGCATAAATACTGGAGGCTGAGACAGGAGGGGTCAGGAGACACTGTGGCCCCATCCGATGATACCCCCGGACAGGGCCAAACAGGAAGGATATAACCCCACCCACTTTGCCAAAGCACAGCCCCCACACCACTAGAGGGATATCTTTAACCACCAACTTACCATCCTGAGACAAGGCCGAGTATAGCCCACAAAGATCTCCGCCATGGCACAACCCAATGGGGGGCGCCAACCCAGACAGGAAGATCACGTCAGTGACTCAACCCACTCAAGGGTGGTTCGTTGCTCCAGAGCCTTTCCGTTCACCTTCACACTCCTGGGCCAGACTACACTCAATCATATGACCCACTGAAGAGATGAGTCTTCAGTAAAGACTTAAAGGTTGAGACCGATTCTGCGTCTCTCACATGGGTAGACAGACCATTCCATAAAAATGGAGCTCTATAGGAGAAAGCCCTACCTCCAGCTGTTTGCTTAGAAATTCTAGGGACAATTAGGAGGCCTGCGTCTTGTGACCGTAGCATACGTGTAGGTATGTACGGCAGGACCAAATCGGAAAAACAGGTAGGAGCAAGCCCATGTAATGCTTTGTAGGTTAGCAGTAAAACCTTGAAATCAGCCCTTGCCTTAACAGGAAGCCACTGTAGGGAGGCTAGCACTGGAGTAATATGATCAAATTCTTTAGTTCTAGTCAGGATTCTAGCAGCCGTATTTAACACTAACTGAAGTTTATTTTGTGCTTTATCCGGGTAGCCGGAAAGTAGAGCATTGCATTGGTCTAACCTAGAAGTAACAAAAGCATGGATCAATTTTTCTGCATCATTTTTGGACAGAAAGTTTCTGATTTTTGCAATATTACGTAGATGGAAAAATGCTGGCTTTGAAACAGTCTTAATATGTTTGTCAAAAGAGAGATCAGGGTCCAGAGTAACGCCGAGGTTCTTCACAGTTTTATTTGAGACGACTTTACAACCATTAAGATTAATTGTCAGATTCAACAGAAGATCTCTTTGTTTCTTGGGACCTAGAACAAGCATCTCTGCTTTGTCCGAGTTTAAAAGTAGAACGTTTGTAGCCATCCGCTTCCTTATGTCTGAAACACAGGCTTCTAGCGAGGGCAATTTTGGGGCTTCACCATGTTTCATGGAAATGTACAGCTGTGTGTCATCCGCATAGCAGTGAAAGTTAACATTATGTTTTCGAATGACATCCCCAAGAGGTAAAATATATAGTGAAAACAATAGTGGTCGTAAAAAGGAACAATGAGGAACACTGAAATTTACAGTTGATTTGTCAGAGGACAAACCATTCACAGAGACAAACTGATATCTTTCCGACAGATACGATCTAAACCAGGCCAGAACTTGTCCGTGTAGACCAATTTGGGTTTCCAATCTCTCCAAAAGAATGTGGTGATCAATGGTATCAAAGGCAGCACTAAGGTCTAGGAGCACGAGGACAGATGCAGAGCCTCGGTCTGACGCCATTAAAAGGTCATTTACCACCTTCACAAGTGCAGTCTCAGTGCTATGATGGGGTCTAAAACCAGACTGAAGCATTTCGTATACATTGTTTGTCTTCAGGAAGGCAGTGAGTTGCTGCGCAAAATTGAGAGGAATGGAAGATTCGATATAGGCCGATAGTTTTTTATATTTTCTGGGTCAAGGTTTGGCTTTTTCAAGAAAGGCTTTATTACTGCCACTTTTAGTGAGTTTGGTACACATCCGGTGGATAGAGAGCCATTTATTATGTTCAACATAGGAGGGCCAAGCACTCTTTCAGAAGTTTAGTTGGAATCGGGTCCAGTATGGTGCTTGAAGGTTTAGAGGCCATGATTATTTTCATCATTGTGTCAAGAGATATTGTACTAAAACACTTAAGTGTCTCTCTTGATCCTAGGTCCTGGCAGAGTTGTGCAGACTCAGGACAACTGAGCTTTGGAAAAATACGCAGATTTAAAGAGGAGTCCGTAATTTGCTTTCTAATGATCATGATCTTTTCCTCAAAGAATTTCATGAATTTATTACTGCTGAAGTGAAAGCCATCCTCACTTGGGGAATGCTGCTTTTTAGTTAGCTTTGCGACAGTATCAAAAATAAATTTTGGATTGTTCTTTTTTCCTCAATTAAGTTGGAAAAATAGGATGTTCGTGCAACAGTGAGGGCTCTTCGATGCTGCACAGTACTGTCTTTCCAAGCTAGTCGGAAGACTTCCAGTTTGGTGTGGCGCCATTTCCGTTCCAGTTTTCTGGAAGCTTGCTTCAGAGCTCGGGTATTTTCTGTATACCAGGGAGCTAGTTTCTAATGACAAATGTTTTTAGTTTTTAGGGGTGCAACTGCATCTAGGGTATAGCGCATGTTTAAATTGAGTTCCTCAGTTAGGTGGTTAACTGATTTTTGTCCTCTGACGTCCTTGGGTAGGCAGAGGGAGTCTGGAAGGGCATCAAGGAATCTTTGTGTTGTCTGAGAATTTATAGCACGACTTTTAAAGCTCCTTGGTTGGGGTCTGAGCAGATTATTTGTTGCGATTGCAAACGTAATAAAATGGTGGTCCGACAGTCCAGGATTATGAGGAAAAATATTAAGATCCACAACATTTATTCAATGGGACAAAACCAGGTCCAGAGTATGACTGTGACAGTGAGTAGGTCCAGAGACATGTTGTACAAATCCCACTGAGTCGACGATGGCTTTGAAAGCCTTTTGGAGTGGGTGTGGACTTTTCCAAATGAATATTAAAATCACCAAAAATTTGAATATTATCTGCTATGACTATAAGTCGGGTTTGTAGGCCTCCTTGCTCGCACATACTTTTTCAGTTCTACCCACAAATTTTCTATAGGATTGAGGTCAGGGCTTTGTGATGACCACTCCAATACCTTGACTTTGTTGTCCTTAAGCCATTTTGCAACAACTTTGGAAGTATGATTGGGGTCATTGTCCATTTGGAAGACCCATTTGCGACCAAGCTTTAACTTCCTGACTGATGTCTTGAGATGTTGCTTCAATATATCCACATAATTTTCCATCCTCATGATGCCATATATTTTGTGAAAAGCAGCAAAGCACCCCGAAAACATGAATCTGCCAGCCCCGTGCTTCACAGTTGGGATGGTGTTCTTCGGCTTGCAAGTCCCCCCCTTTTTCCTCCAAACATAACGATGGTCATTATGGCCAAACAGTTCTATTTTTGTTTCATCAGACCAGAGGACATTTGTCCAAAACGTACGATCTTTGTCCCCATGTGCAGTTGCAAACCGTAGTCTGGCTTTTTTTAATGGCGATTTTGGAGCAGTGGCTTCTTCCTTGCTGAGCGGCCTTTAAGGTTATGTCGATATAGGACTCTTTTTACTGTGGATATAGATACTTTTGTACCTGTTTCCTCCAGCATCTTCACAAGGTCCTTTGCTGTTGTTCTGGGATTGATTTGCACTTTTTGCACCAACTACGTCCATCTCTAGGAGACAGAACGCCTCTTTTTCCTGAGTGGTATGCCGGCTGCGTGGTCCCATAGTGTTTATACTGCGTACTATTGTTTGTACAGATGAACGTGGTACCTTCAGGCATTTGGAAATTGCTCCCAAGGATGAAACAGACTTGTGGAGGTCTACAATTTTTTTCCTGAGGTCTAGGCTGATTTCTTTTGATTTTCCCATCATGTCAAGCAAAGAGGAACTGAGTTTGAAGGTAGGACTTGAAATACATCCACAGGTGCACCTACAATCGACTCAAATTATGTCAATTAGCCTATCAGAAGCTTCTAAAGCCATGACATCATTTTCTGGAATTTTCCAAGCTGTTTAAAGGCGCAGTCAACTTAATGTATGTAAACTTCTGACCCACTGGAATTGTGATACGGTGAATTATAAGTGAAATAATCTCTCTGTAAACAATTGTTGGAAAAACGACTTGTGTCATGCACAAAGTAGATGTCCTAACCGACTTGCCAAAACTATAGTTTGTTAACAAAACATTTGTGGAGTGGTTGAAAAACTAGTTTTAATGACTCCAACCTAAGTGTATGTAAACTTCCGACTTCAACTGTATGAAGCAAGCAATATCACAATTTTTTGTTTTATCCGGAATCTTTCTAAGAGTATAGGCTATCCATAGACCCATAGACCCAGTGTAAAAATAAAATTCCACCTTGCCTATCAAAGGTGGGAGCTATAGTCTTATTGCTATTGCTATCTAATTCTTTTCAGATTCATGTCATAATAGGTACAGCCACAGGCTGATGGGCATTGGCACGCGCAGTCACACACAGACACACGTGCAAGAACAATTCACTGACTCACTGGGCTTTCTCTCTGAAAAACAAAAGTAATAGAACTACTTTACCTTGTACTAACAAAGCTTCTCTCAGTCAGTCAGCTAGACAGTCAGCCAGCCAGTCAGTCAGTCAGCTAGACAGCCAGCCAGCCAGTCAACCAGTCAGTCAGTCAGTCAACGATTCAGTCAGTCAACAAGTCAGTGAGTCAGTCAGCTAGACAGTCAGCCAGCCAGTCAGTCAGCCAGTCAGTCAGCCAGCCAGTCAGCGATTCAGTCAGTCAGTCAGTCAGCCAATCTGCTTAGATAGTCAATCAGTCAGTTAGACAGACAGACAATCTGCCAGGTAGTCAATTAGTCAGTTAGACAAACAGTCAGTCAATCAGACAGATAGGCAATCAGTCAGTCAGTCGGTCAATCAGCTACTCATTCAGTAAGCAATCAATCATTTAGTGAATCAGGTATTAGTCAATTATACTCTTGTGGTCAGTAAGTGAATCAGATACTAGGTAAATTACATATTCAGTCAGTGCTTGCTTGTAAGTCATCAATTTAATAAAATGGTAGACGTTAACAGTACTGACATGTAAATGGTGTGGGGTGGCTTCAACTAAGCTATATGGATTTTTTTTTAAAGGTCATGCCAAGGATCATTTCGCTATTTGATTTACAATTTTAAGACTCCTTGAAGCATAAAAAATATATATATGAAACAATTATTTTAAGAAAATATATTTTGGACCTTACTGCTATTAGCCCATTCAAACTCATTGAATAACAGATTCACTACATGGAACATGTATTTAAGCTAATATTTTTGTCATTAAACAGTCTCGATATACAGAATACTTCCATTTATTTTTTCAATTGGTACCAGGGGACCTTCAGACAAGTCTTCGGAGGCGTGTGGCTATCCTAGAGCAAAAAACCCACATGTACATGTTCGTGAGAATCTCATCTTTGCACAGAGGGGTGCATACATACTAGTGTGTAGCCAAACGGTTCGGACACTACAGACAGAAGTTGGCAGATCGGCTGTACCAATTTAAGACGAGTCTTCTGACACATGTGGAGGACGTAGAGACAAATGGAGAACAACATCTTGTCCGTTAGAGTCTCAAATTTCCATAGAGGGGTCAAAACCATTCGGACGCTGCAGACAATGTTGTGAGAAGACCGATTTTCGGGACGTCGTATGGTTTGACAAACATCGCTCTAGCTGTCACCTTTCACCGCAGATGAAGAAGTGCGGCACAGGCAGATGTGGTGGATTGAGACACACCCAATGCAAAAAAACATATTTCTAGCTTAAATTGACATGTGTGACTGTATAGTACACACGTGTACATGCTTGTGTGTCGCATTCATAGTGTGTGTGTATGCAAACATTTGCCTGTAATGTGTGTGTGTGTATATGTGTATACAGTACAGTATGGGTGTGTCTGCAACATACGTGTGTGCATATGTGTGTGTGCGTGCGTGTGTGTACTGTATATAACATCTACTCTCTTCTCTTCCTCCTTCCCTCCCCCTTTCTCTTCTTCCTCGCCAAGCCTGTCCAGTCTCTTTCAGCATCTTGAAATACACAGAGAGGGATGTATACAGGTAAGAGAGTCTAGCTAGCTTCATTTTCAGATATTACACGTTTCTAATTTTGTCAGAAAGTCATTTTCATTTCAAGTTAAAGTGTACTGTTAGGTAGCTAGCTAACGTTAGCTGGCTGCCTAGCTAGCTAACATTACGTGTATGATCTGTGTAGTAATATTATTCGTATCTCAGAGCAATTTGCATTGCTAGTTATAGACCAATGTTAGCTAGCTTTCATTGAACCTAGTTGGTTATCTACCTGCAGACTCATGCAGGGCAGTAACATTATGAGTTGGGATTATGGTCAATTGTTTAGCTAGTTAGCTACATGTCTAAACAAAAGACTCCACAATGCAAGTAACTATTTCAATAGAATGTTTATGATGTCACTGCGACAACTGTCGATAGATGTAGCTGGTAAATTCGCTCTGGCTATCTACTCCAATTTCAGAGTAGATAGCCAAAGTACACTTTAGGAATATAGTGAAGTAAAAGTAAAAGTTGTCAAAAATATCAATCGTAAAGTAAAGTGGAAATACTCCAAAAAACTACTTAAGTTAAAACACTTTAAAGTACTACTTAAGTACTTTACACCACTGCCCAGGAGAGAAAAACAGTGGCAACAGTAACCCTAGTCCACATATTGCACTGAAAAAGAAAGGGCTGTGGTAAAAGGGAGCCAATTGGTAGGCCATTTGTAGCCTGTAGTGTTCATACACACGCACATGCAGGGGCGCATGCACACACATACACACTCATTTGAGGACTTTTATTAGCACTAGCCACTGGGCATAAGGCCAAACTGCAGTTTGTTTTGGGGAGTATAATAGATGAAAAACTCAACTGAATACAGAGGAGGGGAACAGAGAGAGGGAGTGAATTAACAAATGAATGAATGAATGAATGAATGAATGAACGAACGATGGAGGGCTGGAGAAGAATATCAAGCTCTGCTGTGGCCTTGAAGAAGACAGTTGGATAATGCCCGTCAAATACCCATACAAGTACGTCATGATAATATAGGATAGTGTACAGTAAGAGTATAATATGTTGTTTAAGAAATATGGAATTATAAAGGAATAACTGAGTCTATAAATACACTCAGCCATTAATATCATCATTGGGAACACTTACAGTACATAAAGCCAGAAATCCACAAAAGCTCAAGGTCTCCCCTCTCCACTCTCATTTTAATCAACGTCCATTCAGAAGTCCAGCTTTCTTTCCTTCCCGATCTCACGCTCTCTCTTTCTTTTATCAGCCAAGGGCAGAGTATTTGAACTGGGTGGGTTGAGAGCCACTGGTGGCCCTATTCAATCAGACAGGCTAGTCAGGTTACCTGGATGAGGCAAAAATGGTGGGTCACAACATAAACACTTAAACGCACACACGCGCGCGCACACACACACACGCACGCACGCACGCACGCACGCACGCACGCACGCACGCACTCACGCACGCACGCACGCACGCACACACACACACACACACACACACACACACACACACACACACACACACACACACACACACACACACACACATCTGCAAGAGTGTTCATATCCCCCTTACTAAGACGTCTAGATTATCCCAACCCTAACATCAATTATTCTACAAGCTAGTTCCAACGTGCCGCTTGCCCACTTAATGACAGTGGAAACTGAGTGGCACTGGGAAACCCATTTACCCAGCGTCATACTACAGAGGCACTAAATTTGGGAAAACGTTGGGTTATCTGTGTTTAAACGCTGTGTTCAGCAGGGAGGGGAAGGGTTAATGTGTGAAATAGTCTGGTAAGTGCTCTTGAGACGCTTCCACCTGCAGCTGATGGGGGTTTCAAAAACCTTTCCATTAGCAAGCTTGATAATTGTTGTTTATGCTAGCCTTTGACTATGCAGGAGTTTACGGGCCTCTTGCTAAGGGGGTGATATTAGAAGAAATGTCCTTGAATATGACTTTGGGTTTTGAGTTTTACTTTGCAGAGGTTGAGGCATACACACCTGCCACACCCATCCTTGAGCAAGGTAAAACCAATCCAGAGCAGAAAAACTGCACCCGTCCTACAGACAGATAAAATAAGAATAACATACAAAACGCCATCTCCCCAGTTTCCAGACAAGCGAAGAGGAGAGAAAAAACATGGCCACTCTAGGGTTAATGTGCGGAGGAAACAATAACCCACCGTTTTGGTCCACTGACATTTCCCTGTGACCCACACCACGAAAAGGTGTCATGAGCATGACAATGACTGACCAAAGGGAAGGTGTCAGGAGAGAAGACAGGAAACTAACCTGTACCCCCTGCACATTGACCTGGTACCGTTATCCCCGTATATAGCCTCGTTATTGTTATTTTATTGTGTTACTTTATGATATTTTTTACTTTAGTTAATTTGGTAAATAACTCTTTCTTGAACTACACTTTTGGGTAAGGACTTGTAATTAAGCATTTCACGGTAAGGTCTACACATGTATCCGGCGCATGTGACAAATAAAGTTTCATTTGATTTGAAAATGGGATGGACAGAGAGATATGATAGGCAGACAGAAAGGCACATACACAATCTGAGACAGTGGCAGATATAGGAGAGACAGACAGACAGACAGACAGGCAGGCAGACAGGCAGGCAGGCAGGCAGGCAGGCAGGCAGACCAGCCAGACAGACCGTATCAGACAGACCATACCAGACAGACAAAGAGATCCACAGAATGGAGGAAACATCAACCAGACAGCTGCAATGGACAAAGAGATGAAAAATAAGCATTTATTTTAGTAGGCCTTCTTTCAACATAATTCACAGTGAAGAAAGAGGCAACTTTAAAATAAAAAATATTTAAAAATAGCTCCAAAGCTGTCTGGAAAACTTTTTACAATCCTGAGAGAGCTTGGGTGTCGAGCAATACATTGTTGCCCACTACAAAAGCAGAAGATTGCTGTGTCCAACATTGCTGTGTCTCACAAAATGCTGCTTTTGATAAAAGAAAGTGATAGCTTGACCTTTTCTAGCACTTCACACAACACACGAGGTAGTTTATCAAAACAACCTGATAAGTCTGTTGTTTTTTCTAGAACTAGTGTTATATTATGAGTTGTATTGAAGGCTATGATTTTTTTCCTAAGGATCTGTATCTCTCTGTGGGGATGAGTCACCACCAAAATGGCTGCAACGAATCACCCCATTGGGAACGACACTTTTGTAGACGCCAATGGGTTGATGCAGCTCAGTAGTCAATTTGTGCCAGAATGCTCACCGCATATTGAATTGGATAGGTGAAAGGTTTTTGGAACCCATTTCCAGTTATGGGAAATTAGATGCCTTTGTTGAAATGAGAGGGCCCAGATTGAGAGTTTGTCCGGGACAATTCATTTAACACCCCAAGTCTTTCCAAATGAACAAGTAAGACTCCTGAACAGGTAATCAAATGGCTACCTGGACTATTTGCATTGTGTGCCCCCCCCCCCCCCCCCAACCCCTCTTTTTACGCTGCTACTACTCTCTGTTTATCTTATATGCATAGTCACTTTAACTATACATTCATGTACATACTACCTCAATTTGCCCGACCAACCAGTGCTCCCGCACATTGGCTAAGCAGGCAATCTGCATTGTGTCCCACCCACCACCCGCCAACCCCTCTTTTATGCTACTGCCACTCTCTGTTCATCATATATTCATAGTCACTTTAACCATATCTACATGTACATACTACCTCAATCAGCCTGACTAAACGGTGTCTGTATGTAGCCTTGCTACTTTTATAACCTCGCTACTGTATATAGCCTGTATTTTTACTGTTGTTTTATTTCTTTACCTACCTATTGTTCACCTAATACCTTAGAGTATGTAAGTAAGCATTTCACTGTAAGGTCTACCTACACCTGTTGTATTCAGCGCACGTAAAAATCGTCTGTCCTCGGTTGCAACACTCACTACCGAGTTCCAAACTGCCTATAGAAGCAAGGTCAGCACAAGAACTGTTCGTCAGGAACTTCAAGCCTAAGATCACCATGCGCAATGCTACGCGTCGGCTGGAGTGGTGTAAAGATTGCCGCCATTGGGCTCTGGAGCAGCGGAAATATTTTCTCTGGAGTGATGAATGGATAGCATTCTCTAGGAGGTTTGTATGCTTAAACTATGAACAAACTATACGTTTGATTAGCTGGCAAGTAACAAATATTAAGAGATTCATGGCTTTGCTGTTGTCGAAAAATATGAACATCATTACAAAGAATACTAGCGGAGTTAAAGTCAAATTGGACAGGCTCTGAAACTGAAGACTGAGGAACACCTTTTCCAACTTTATCGAGGTAATTGTGCACTTGTTAGCCAAGTAACAGAAAATAAAGCCTTTATTCTTGGCGGAAGTATGGCCGAAGGTTGAGTGGGAAATTTCCTGAGCAAACTATTTTGTTGCATGTGCTGTCACCATTTGATAAGTGCAACTGACAATGGACACATGGTCGTCGAACATTTGATTCCAAAATCATGGGAATTAATATGGAGCTGGTTCCCCCTTACTGTTATAACAGCCTCCACTCTTCTGGGACTTTCCACTAGGAACATTGCTGCGGGGACTTGCTTCCCTCGAGCATTAGTGAGGTCGGGCACTGATGTTGGGCGATTAGGCCTGGCTCGCAGTCGGCATTCCAATTCATCCCAAAGGTGTTCAATGGGTTTGAGGTCAGGGCTCTGTGCAGGCCAGTCAAGTTCTTCCACACCAATCTGAACAAATAATTTCTGTATGGACCTCGCTTTGTGCACGGGGGCATTGTCATGCGGAAACAGGAAGGGCCTTCCCCGAACTGTTGCCACAAAGTTGGAAGCACAGAATCATAGAGAATGTCATTGTACGCTGTAGCATTAAGATTTCCCTTCACTGGAACTAAGGGGCCTGGCCCGAACTATGAAAAAATACCCTAGACCATTATTCCTCCTCCACCAACCTTTACAGTTGGCACTATGCATTCTTGCAGGTAGCGTTCTCTTGGCATCCTCCAAACCCAGATTCGTCCGTTGGACTGCAGATGGTGAAGCGTGATTCATCACTCCAGAGAAAATGTTTCCACTGCTCCAGAGCCCAATCGCGGTGATCTTTACACCACTCCAGCCGACGCTTAGCATTGCGCATGGTGATCTCAGGCTTGTGTGCGGCTGCTCGGCCATGAAAATCCATTTCATGAAGTTCCTGACGAACAGTTCTTGTGCTGACGTTGCTTCTATAGGCAGTTTGGAACTCAGTAGCGAGTGTTGCAACCGAGGACAGACTGTTTATACGCACTATGCACTTCAGCACTCGGCGATCCCGTTCTGTGAACTTGTGTGCCCTACCACTTCCCAGCTTACCGTTGTTATTCCTAGACATTTCCACTTCACAATAACAGCACTTACAGTTGACCGGGGCAGCTCTAGCAGGGCAGAAATTTGATGAACTGACTTGTTGGAAAGGTGGCATCTTATGACGGTGCCACGTTCAAAATCCCTGAGCTCTTCAGTATGGCCGTTCTACTGCCAATGTTTGTCTATGGAGATTGCATGGCTGTGTGCTTGTATACACCGTCAGCAATGAGTGTGGCTGAAATAGCCAAATCCACTAATTTGAAGGAGTATTCACATACTTTTGTATATACAGCTGAAGTCCAGTGACTGGTTCCAGTGACTGGAACGAATTGCAAAAATCGCTGAAGCTGGAGACTTGTATTTCCCTCACTAACTTTAAACATCAGCTATCTGAGCAGCTAACCGATCACTGCAGCTGTACATAGTCCATCTGTAAATAGCCCACCCAATCTACCTACCTCATCCCCATATTGTTTTTATTTACTTTTCTGCTCTTTTGCACACCAGTATCTCTTACTTGCACGTCATCATCTGCTCAATTATCACTCCAGTATTAATCTGCTAAATTGTAATTATTTCAGTAACATGGCCTATTTAATGCCTACCTCCTCACGCTATTTGCACACACTGTATATAGACTTTCATTTTTTCTATTGTGTTATTGACTGTACGCTTGTTTATTCCATGTGTAACTCTGTGTTGTTGTTTTTGTCGCACTGCTTTGCTTGATCTTGGCCAGGTCGCAGTTGTAAATGAGAACTTGTTCTCAACTAGCTTACCTAGTTAAATAAAGGTGAAATAAAAATATTAAAAAGTTGGAAGTTTACATACACCTTAGCCAAATACATTTAAAATCAGTTATTCACAATTCCTGACATTTAATCAGAGTAAAAATTCCCTGTCTTAGGTCAGATAGGATCACCACTTTATTTCAAGAATGTGAAATGTCAGAATAATAGTAGAGAGAATAATTTATTTCAGCTTTTATTTCTTTCATCACATTCCCAGTGGGTCAGAAGTTTACATACACTCAATTAGTATTTGGTAGCATGCCTTTACATTGTTTAACTTGGATCAAATGTTTCGGGTAGACTTCCACAAGCTTCCCACAATAAGTTGGGTGAATTTTGGCCCATTCCTCCTGACAGAGCTGGTGTAACTGAGTCAGGTTTGTAGGCCTCCTTGCTCGCACACGCTTTTTCAGTTCTGCCCACACATTTTCTATAGCATTGAGGTCATGGCTTTGTGATGGCCACTCCAATACCTTGACTTTGTTGTCCTTCAGCCATTTTGCCACAACTTTGGAAGTATGCTTGGGGTCATTGTCTATTTGGAAGAACCATTTGCGACCAAGCTTTAACTTCCTGACTGATGTCTTGAGATGTTGCTTCAAAATATTCACATAATTTTCCTGCCTCATGATGCCATCTTTTTGTGAAGTGCACCAGTCACTCCTGCAGCAAAGCACCCCCACAACATGATGCTGCCACCCCCGTGCTTCACAGTTGGGATGGTGTTCTTCGGCTTGCAAGCGCCCCCCTTTTTCCTCCAAACATAAGAATGGTCAATATGGCCGAACAGTTCTATTTTTGTTTCATCAGACCAGAGGACATTTGTCCAAAACGTATGATCTTTGTCCCCATGTGCAGTTGCAAACCGTAGTCTGACTTTTTTATGGTGGTTTTGGAGCAGTGGCTTCTTCCTTGCTGAGCGGCCTTTCAGGTTATTTCGATATTGGACTCTTTTTACTGTGGATATAGATACTTTTGTACCTGTTTCCTCCAGCATCTTCACAAGGTCCTTTGCTGTTGTTCTGGGATTGATTTGCACTTTTCGCACCAAAGTACGCTCATCTCTAGGAGACAGGACACGTCTCCTTCCTGAGCGGTATGACGGCTGCGTTGTCCCATGGTGTTAATACTTGCGTAGTATTGTTTGTACAGATTAACCTGGTACCTTCAGGCATTTGGAAATTTGTGGAGGTCTACAATTTTTTTTCTGAGGTCTTGGCTGATTTCTTTTGATTATCCCATGATGTCAAGCAAAGAGGAACTGAGTTTGAAGGTAGGACTTGAAATACATCCACAGGTGCACCTACAATCGACTCAAATTATGTCAATTAGCCTATCAGAAGCTTCTAAAGTCATGACATCATTTTCTGGAATTTTCCAAGCTGTTTAAAGGCACAGTCAACTTAGTGTATGTAAACTTCTGACCCACTGGAATTGTGATACAGTGAATTATAAGTGAATTAATCTGTCTGTAAACAATTGTTGGAAAAATGAATTGTGTCATGCACAAAGTAGATGTCCTAACCGACTTGCCAAAACTATAGTTTGTTAACAATACATTTGTGGAGTGGCTGAAAAACTAGTTTTAATGACTCCAAGCTAAGTGTATGTAAACTTCTGACTTCAATTGTATAATGAATATTGATAATCAGTGACTTTTGACTACCTAAAATCGGTATCATATCGGAACCAAAAATCCCAGATAGTTAGTTCAGCGTAAAGATATTTTTTAAAGGACTATCCAAATAAAGTGTAACCATAAATAGTTCTCCACTCTGTCCCCCATCCAAGCACTATACCAGGCAGCCTGTGATGTGTCAGTGTCTTCTTATATTTCACTCTTCCTTGCCTTCCTTTCAATACAGACCTGCTATTTCTTTCTCCTCTGACCTTGATATACTGTATTCCAAATGCCACTGATTACAACTATTGAAATTATAAAAATAACTTTCACTATGTTTTTTCCCCAGTAATAATATTGTCCTCTGTTCCTCCACTCAATCACTTACTATCCTCTTCCAGAAATGACTGGACACAAGGCAACTGCCACCAGCAATGAAGATGGCCCAACTCCAGCATGTTGCCATGCTGAAAATGAAGACAATTTGGTGTAAAGCTGAATGGGAGTCAACCTTAAACACCCCAAGGGCCTGGGAGGCTGCACCATAGCTCAGCTAGCACACTGTAACACTGCTGAGCCATTAAAGTAAATGAGAACAGGAGACAGACACGCCTGTCTAAGGCGTGATGACAATGTCTTGGTGGGTATTGGAGCGGATCGAAGCTAATGCACACTAATGTGACAAAGTGGGCAGCAGAAGAGGTTTTAATCAGGAAGGTGGGAGGGATGGAGGGATGGAAGTGTAGGAGAAGAGATTGATGAAAAGGGACAGAGGCAAGAAGGTCCAAGAAATGGTGGATCAGAGCTGGAGAACAAGTTGGGAGGGGGGAGAGAGAGAGAAAGAGAGATTATATGCAATACTACATATTTCTGAACTGTTCAAACTTTGTGTAAAGCCACAAACTTTGACAACACAAAATGGCTTCCAAGTTACCTTGTAATTCAACAGGTAACTTCAGGAACAGCATATTATTATTCTGTGTACTTCAACTTAGGGTATAGGGACATAGAAATCACTCTTATCTTCAAACCTCTCCCTTCAATCTTCTCTCCCGTCTCCCATTATGATACTGTGAGTCAGTCAGTGAGTGGTTGGAATGAGAATCTCTACTTCTTCTCCCGCGGGGATCATGTGGGCTCCAAGCCGATTCCCATTGGCTAACAGCCAGACAGGCCGGTAACGGCCGAGCTTTCAGCGCCAATACTCCTCCGCTCACTCGTTCCCTCTTTCACTCGTTCCCTCTTTCCATGAGGTGAGACAGGGTCAGAGACAAAGATTTGATCTTTGATTAGGGTTGAGGCCTCTCTTTCTTTCTACCTTTCCTTTACTCTCTTTTTTAAAACCTTGATTTATTTGTCTCTCTGGTTCAAGGTTATGTCAGAATGAATCTGAAACAAACGAGCGGCTTGTGTTATGCACAAAAAAATAAAGCTACTTCTGCTTCAAAACACTCGATTACGCACACGCACACAAACACACACACAAACACACACCCCACAGCCTTTTCACAAATAGAATTACTCCCATATGAATATCCAGAATGGGTCTTTTGATACAAGCTAAAAGAAACTGATTGCCCTTTTTGTGTTATTTACTTTGCTATTATAATCAGTTTAAACAGCCAAATGCTGCCACTGTTGTTTGGCTTCTAATGTCTGTTCCTGGAACAAAAGCAGGGATTTTCAGTCCCAATAACAAGGTCCAAATTGCTTGATTGAATATTTGGTTTTGATGGAGAGACTGGAGATGTGAGCACTTTGAGGATGAATGCGGTGTTTAAATGCTTTCTGAATGGCATTGACTGAGAAAATAATGGATTTCAAAAGAGCCGAGTGCCAAAACTGATTTCACCATGTTAATAAAAGTGTAATCTCACTATCAGAATGCTCAAAAACACAGCACACAGTTGGAGACTTCGAAGCGGCACATCACAAATGTATGAAATTATGCAAATCCATTTGAAGCATGATGATAAAGAAGCTTATTTGTTTGTGAAGTTAATTGATTTGGTACATTTTTGGGGGTGAAAAACATAAAACGCATTGGATAATGTCTTTACCATATAGTTTATTGTACTGACATGCACGCACACACACACACACACACACACACACACACACACACACACACACACACACACACACACACACACACACACACACACACACACACACACACACACACACACACACACACACACACACACACACACACACACACTTGTCCGTACCTTCTTGGCGGTTTGGATGCAGTCCATGTAGTGCTTGGCCACGGGGGAGCAGTGGAACACCTAGGTCTGTAGCAGTGGAACACCTAGGTCTGTAGCAGAGGAACACCTAGGTCTGGAGCAGTGGAACACCTAGGTCTGTAGCAGTGGAACACCTAGGTCTGTAGCAGTGGAACACCTAGGTCTGGAGTAGTGGAACACCTAGGTCTGTAGCAGTGGAACACCTAGGTCTGTAGCAGTGGAACACCTAGGTCTGGAGTAGTGGAACACCTAGGTCTGGAGCAGTGGAACACCTAGGTCTGGAGTAGAGGAACACCTAGGTCTGGAGCAGTGGAACACCTAGGTCTGTAGCAGTGGAACACCTAGGTCTGGAGCAGTGGAACACCTAGGTCTGTAGCAGTGGAACACCTAGGTCTGGAGTAGTGGAACACCTAGGTCTGTAGCAGTGGAACACCTAGGTCTGTAGCAGTGGAACACCTAGGTCTGGAGCAGTGGAACACCTAGGTCTGTAGCAGTGGAACACCTAGGTCTGTAGCAGTGGAGCACCTAGGTCTGGAGTAAAGGAACACCTAGGTCTGTAGCAGTGGAACACCTAGGTCTGGAGCAGTGGAACACCTAGGTCTGGAGCAGTGGAACACCTAGGTCTGTAGCAGTGGAACACCTAGGTCTGGAGCAGTGGAACACCTAGGTCTGGAGCAGTGGAACACCTAGGTCTGTAGCAGTGGAGCACCTAGGTCTGGAGCAGTGGAACACCGAGGTCTGGAGCAGTGGAACACCTAGGTCTGTAGCAGTGGAACACCTAGGTCTGGAGTAGAGGATCACCTAGGTCTGTAGCAGTGGAACACCTAGGTCTGGAGCAGTGGAACACCTAGGTCTGTAGCAGTGGAACACCTAGGTCTGTAGCAGTGGAACACCTAGGTCTGGAGCAGTGGAACACCTAGGTCTGTAGCAGTGGAACACCTAGGTCTGTAGCAGTGGAGCACCTAGGTCTGGAGTAAAGGAACACCTAGGTCTGTAGCAGTGGAACACCTAGGTCTGGAGCAGTGGAACACCTAGGTCTGGAGCAGTGGAACACCTAGGTCTGTAGCAGTGGAACACCTAGGTCTGGAGCAGTGGAACACCTAGGTCTGTAGCAGTGGAACACCTAGGTCTGTAGCAGTGGAGCACCTAGGTCTGGAGCAGTGGAACACCGAGGTCTGGAGCAGTGGAACACCTAGGTCTGTAGCAGTGGAACACCTAGGTCTGGAGCAGTGGAACACCTAGGTCTGTAGCAGTGGAACACCTAGGTCTGTAGCAGTGGAACACCTAGGTCTGGAGCAGTGGAACACCTAGGTCTGTAGCAGTGGAACACCTAGGTCTGTAGCAGTGGAGCACCTAGGTCTGGAGTAAAGGAACACCTAGGTCTGTAGCAGTGGAACACCTAGGTCTGGAGCAGTGGAACACCTAGGTCTGGAGAAGTGGAACACCTAGGTCTGTAGCAGTGGAACACCTAGGTCTGGAGCAGTGGAACACCTAGGTCTGTAGCAGTGGAACACCTAGGTCTGTAGCAGTGGAGCACCTAGGTCTGGAGCAGTGGAACACCGAGGTCTGGAGCAGTGGAACACCTAGGTCTGTAGCAGTGGAACACCTAGGTCTGGAGTAGAGGATCACCTAGGTCTGTAGCAGTGGAACACCTAGGTCTGTAGCAGTGGAACACCTAGGTCTGGAGCAGTGGAACACCTAGGTCTGGAGCAGTGGAACACCTAGGTCTGGAGCAGAGGAACACCTAGGTCTGGAGCAGAGGAACACCTAGGTCTGGAGCAGTGGAACACCTAGGTCTGTAGCAGTGAAACACCTAGGTCTGTAGCAGTGGAACACCTAGGTCTGGAGCAGTGGAACACCTAGGTCTGTAGCAGTGGAAAACCTAGGTCTGGAGTAGAGGAACACCTAGGTCTGTAGCAGTGGAACACCTAGGTCTGGAGTAGAGGAACACCTAGGTCTGGAGCAGTGGAACACCTAGGTCTGTAGCAGAGGAACACCTAGGTCTGGAGTAGAGGAACACCTAGGTCTGGAGCAGTGGAACACCTAGGTCTGGAGCAGTGGAACACCTAGGTCTGGAGTAGAGGAACACCTAGGTCTGGAGCAGTGGAACACCTAGGTCTGTAGCAGTGGAACACCTAGGTCTGGAGCAGAGGAACACCTAGGTCTGGAGCAGAGGAACACCTAGGTCTGGAGCAGTGGAACACCTAGGTCTGTAGCAGTGGAACACCTAGGTCTGGAGTAGAGGAACACCTAGGTCTGTAGCAGTGGAACACCTAGGTCTGGAGCAGTGGAACTAATTAGGTCAGTATGAGTGGAACACCTAGGTCTGTAGCAGTGGAACACCTAGGTCTGGAACAGAGGAACACCTAGGTCTGTAGCAGTGGAACACCTAGGTCTGTAGCAGTGGAACACCTAGGTCTGGAGCAGTGGAACACCTAGGTCTGTAGCAGAGGAACACCTAGGTCTGTAGCAGTGGAACACCTAGGTCTGGAGCAGTGGAACACCTAGGTCTGTAGCAGTGGAACACCTAGGTCTGGAGCAGTGGAACACCTAGGTCTGTAGCAGAGGAACACCTAGGTCTGGAGCAGTGGAACACCTAGGTCTGTAGCAGTGGAACAACTAGGTCTGGAGCAGAGGAACACCTAGGTTTGGAGCAGTGGAACACCTAGGTCTGGAGCAGTGGAACACCTAGGTCTGTAGTAGAGGAACACCTAGGTCTGGAGCAGTGGAACACCTAGGTCTGGAGCAGTGGAACACCTAGGTCTGGAGCAGTGGAACACCTAGGTCTGTAGCAGTGGAACACCTAGGTCTGGAGTAGAGGAACACCTAGGTCTGGAGCAGTGGAACACCTAGGTCTGTAGAAGTGGAACACCTAGGTCTGGAGTAGAGGAACACCTAGGTCTGTAGCAGTGGAACACCTAGGTCTGGAGCAGTGGAACATCTAGGTCTGGAGCAGAGGAGCACCTAGGTCTGGAGCAGTGAAACACCTAGGTCTGGAGCAGAGGAACACCTAGGTCTGTAGCAGAGGAACACCTAGGTCTGTAGCAGTGGAACACCTAGGTCTGGAGTAGAGGAACACCTAGGTCTGTAGCAGTGGAACACCTAGGTCTGTAGCAGAGGAACACCTAGGTCTGTAGCAGTGGAACACCTAGGTCTGGAGTAGAGGAACACCTAGGTCTGTAGCAGTGGAACACCTAGGTCTGTAGCAGTGGAACACCTAGGTCTGTAGCAGTGGAACACCTAGGTCTGGAGCAGTGGAACACCTAGGTCTGGAGTAGAGGAACACCTAGGTCTGTAGCAGTGGAACACCTAGGTCTGGAGCAGTGGAACACCTAGGTCTGGAGTAGAGGAACACCTAGGTCTGGAGCAGTGGAACACCTAGGTCTGGAGCAGTGGAACACCTAGGTCTGGAGTAGAGGAACACCTAGGTCTGTAGCAGTGGAACACCTAGGTCTGGAGTAGAGGAACACCTAGGTCTGGAGTAGAGGAACACCTAGGTCTGGAGCAGTGGAAAACCTAGGTCTGGAGCAGTGGAACACCTAGGTCTGGAGTAGAGGAACACCTAGGTCTGGAGCAGTGGAACACCTAGGACTGGAGTAGAGGAACACCTAGGTCTGTAGCAGTGGAACATCTAGGTCTGGAATACAGGAACACCTAGGTCTGGAGCAGTGGAACACCTAGGTCTGGAGTAGAGGACCAATTAGGTCTGTAGCAGTGGAACACCTAGGTCTGGAGCAGTGGAACACCTAGGTCTGTAGCAGTGGAACACCTAGGTCTGTAGCAGAGGAACACCTAGGTCTGTAGCAGAGGAACACCTAGGTCTGGAGCAGTGGAACACCTAGGTCTGTAGCAGTGGAACACCTAGGTTTGTATCAGAGGAACACCTAGGTCTGTAGCAGTGGAACACCTAGGTCTGTAGCAGTGGAACACCTAGGTCTGTAGCAGTGGAACACCTAGGTCTGGAGCAGTGGAACACCTAGGTCTGTAGCAGTGGAACACCTAGGTCTGTAGCAGTGGAACACCTAGGTCTGGAGCAGTGGAAACCCTAGGTCTGGAGCAGAGGAACACCTAGGTCTGGAGCAGTGGAACACCTAGGTCTGTAGCAGTGGAACACCTAGGTCTGGAGCAGTGGAACACCTAGGTCTGGAGCAGTGGAACACCTAGGTCTGTAGCAGAGGAACACCTGGGTCTGGAGTAGAGGAACACCTAGGTCTGGAGCAGTGGAACACCTAGGTCTGTAGCAGTGAAACACCTAGGGCTGGAGTAGAGGAACACCTAGGTCTGGAGCAGTGGAACACCTAGGTCTGTAGCAGTGGAACACCTAGGTCTGGAGCAGAGGAACACCTAGGTCTGGAGCAGTGGAACACCTAGGTCTGTAGCAGTGGAACACCTAGGTCTGGAGTAGAGGAACACCTAGGTCTGTAGCAGTGGAACACCTAGGTCTGGAGCAGTGGAACTAATTAGGTCAGTATGAGTGGAACACCTAGGTCTGTAGCAGTGGAACACCTAGGTCTGGAGCAGAGGAACACCTAGGTCTGTAGCAGTGGAACACCTAGGTCTGTAGCAGTGGAACACCTACGTCTGGAGCAGTGGAACACCTAGGTCTGTAGCAGAGGAACACCTAGGTATGTAGCAGTGGAACACCTAGGTCTGGAGCAGTGGAACACCTAGGTCTGTAGCAGTGGAACACCTAGGTCTGGAGCAGTGGAACACCTAGGTCTGTAGCAGAGGAACACCTAGGTCTGGAGCAGTGGAACACCTAGGTCTGGAGTAGAGGAACACCTAGGTCTGTAGCAGAGGAACACCTAGGTCTGGAGTAGAGGAACACCTAGGTCTGTAGCAGTGGAACACCTAGGTCTGGAGTAGAGGAACACCTAGGTCTGTAGCAGTGGAACACCTAGGTCTGTAGCAGTGGAACACCTAGGTCTGTAGCAGTGGAACACCTAGGTCTGTAGCAGTGGAACACCTAGGTCTGTAGCAGTGGAACACCTAGGTATGTAGCAGTGGAGCACCTAGGTCTGTAGTAGAGGAACACCTAGGTCTGTAGCAGAGGAACACCTAGGTCTGGAGTAGAGGAACACCTAGGTCTGGAGCAGTGGAACACCTAGGTCTGTAGCAGTGGAACACCTAGGTCTGGAGCAGTGGAACACCTAGGTCTGTAGCAATGGAACACCTAGGTCTGGAGCAGAGGAACACCTAGGTCTGGAGCAGTGGAACACCTAGATCTGTAGCAGTGGAACACCTAGGTCTGGAGCAGTGGAACACCTAGGTCTGTAGCAGTGAAACACCTAGGTCTGTAGCAGTGGAACACCTAGGTCTGGAGCAGTGGAACACCTAGGTCTGGAGCAGTGGAACACCTAGGTCTGGAGCAGAGGAACACCTAGGTCTGGAGCAGTGAAACACCTAGGTCTGTAGCAGTGGAACACCTAGGTCTGGAGCAGTGGAACACCTAGGTCTGTAGCAGTGGAACAACTAGGTCTGGAGCAGAGGAACACCTAGGTTTGGAGCAGTGGAACACCTAGGTCTGGAGCAGTGGAACACCTAGGTCTGTAGTAGAGGAACACCTAGGTCTGGAGCAGTGGAACACCTAGGTCTGGAGCAGTGGAACACCTAGGTCTGGAGCAGTGGAACACCTAGGTCTGTAGCAGTGGAACACCTAGGTCTGGAGTAGAGGAACACCTAGGTCTGGAGCAGTGGAACACCTAGGTCTGTAGAAGTGGAACACCTAGGTCTGGAGTAGAGGAACACCTAGGTCTGTAGCAGTGGAACACCTAGGTCTGGAGCAGTGGAACATCTAGGTCTGGAGCAGAGGAGCACCTAGGTCTGGAGCAGTGAAACACCTAGGTCTGGAGCAGAGGAACACCTAGGTCTGTAGCAGAGGAACACCTAGGTCTGTAGCAGTGGAACACCTAGGTCTGGAGTAGAGGAACACCTAGGTCTGTAGCAGTGGAACACCTAGGTCTGTAGCAGAGGAACACCTAGGTCTGTAGCAGTGGAACACCTAGGTCTGGAGTAGAGGAACACCTAGGTCTGTAGCAGTGGAACACCTAGGTCTGTAGCAGTGGAACACCTAGGTCTGTAGCAGTGGAACACCTAGGTCTGGAGCAGTGGAACACCTAGGTCTGGAGTAGAGGAACACCTAGGTCTGGAGTAGAGGAACACCTAGGTCTGTAGCAGTGGAACACCTAGGTCTGTAGCAGAGGAACACCTAGGTCTGTAGCAGTGGAACACCTAGGTCTGGAGTAGAGGAACACCTAGGTCTGTAGCAGTGGAACACCTAGGTCTGTAGCAGTGGAACACCTAGGTCTGTAGCAGTGGAACACCTAGGTCTGGAGCAGTGGAACACCTAGGTCTGGAGTAGAGGAACACCTAGGTCTGTAGCAGTGGAACACCTAGGTCTGGAGCAGTGGAACACCTAGGTCTGGAGTAGAGGAACACCTAGGTCTGGAGCAGTGGAACACCTAGGTCTGGAGCAGTGGAACACCTAGGACTGGAGTAGAGGAACACCTAGGTCTGTAGCAGTGGAACACCTAGGTCTGGAGTAGAGGAACACCTAGGTCTGGAGTAGAGGAACACCTAGGTCTGTAGCAGTGGAAAACCTAGGTCTGGAGCAGTGGAACACCTAGGTCTGGAGTAGAGGAACACCTAGGTCTGGAGCAGTGGAACACCTAGGACTGGAGTAGAGGAACACCTAGGTCTGTAGCAGTGGAACATCTAGGTCTGGAATACAGGAACACCTAGGTCTGGAGCAGTGGAACACCTAGGTCTGGAGTAGAGGACCAATTAGGTCTGTAGCAGTGGAACACCTAGGTCTGGAGCAGTGGAACACCTAGGTCTGTAGCAGTGGAACACCTAGGTCTGTAGCAGAGGAACACCTAGGTCTGTAGCAGAGGAACACCTAGGTGTGGAGCAGTGGAACACCTAGGTCTGTAGCAGTGGAACACCTAGGTTTGTATCAGAGGAACACCTAGGTCTGTAGCAGTGGAACACCTAGGTCTGTAGCAGTGGAACACCTAGGTCTGTAGCAGTGGAACACCTAGGTCTGGAGCAGTGGAACACCTAGGTCTGTAGCAGTGGAACACCTAGGTCTGTAGCAGTGGAACACCTAGGTCTGGAGCAGTGGAAACCCTAGGTCTGGAGCAGAGGAACACCTAGGTCTGGAGCAGTGGAACACCTAGGTCTGTAGCAGTGGAACACCTAGGTCTGGAGCAGAGGAACACCTAGGTCTGGAGCAGTGGAACACCTAGGTCTGTAGCAGAGGAACACCTAGGTCTGTAGCAGTGGAACACCTAGGTCTGGAGCAGTGGAACACCTAGGTCTGGAGTAGAGGAACACCTAGGTCTGTAGCAGTGGAACACCTAGGTCTGTAGCAGTGGAACCCCTAGGTCATTAGCAGTGGAACACCTAGGTCTGTAGCAGTGGAACACCTAGGTCTGGAGTAGAGGAACACCTAGGTCTGTAGCAGTGGAACACCTAGGTCTGGAGCAGTGGAACACCTAGGTCTGGAGTAGAGGAACACCTAGGTCTGTAGCAGTGGAACACCTAGGTCTGTAGCAGTGGAACACCTAGGTCATTAGCAGTGGAACACATAGGTCTGTAGCAGTGGAACACCTAGGTCTGGAGTAGAGGAACACCTAGGTCTGTAGCAGAGGAACACCTAGGTCTGTAGCAGAGGAACACCTAGGTCTGGAGCAGTGAAACACCAGGGTCTGTAGCAGTGGAACACCTAGGTCTGTAGCAGTGAAACACCTAGGTCTGTAGCAGTGGAACACCTAGGTCTGGAGCAGAGGAACACCTAGGTCTGGAGCAGTGGAACACCTAGGTCTGTAGCAGTGGAACACCTAGGTCTTTAGCAGTGGAACACCTAGGTCTGGAGCAGTGGAACACCTAGGTCTGGAGCAGAGCAAGACCTAGGTCTGGAGCAGTGGAACACCTAGGTCTGTAGCAGTGGAACACCTAGGTCTGGAGCAGTGGAACACCTAGGTCTGTAGCAGTGAAACACCTAGGTCTGTAGCAGTGGAACACCTAGGTCTGGAGCAGTGGAACACCTAGGTCTGGAGCAGTGGAACACCTAGGTCTGGAGCAGAGGAACACCTAGGTCTGGAGCAGTGGAGTACCTAGGTCTGTAGCAGTGGAACACCTAGGTCTGGAGCAGTGGAACACCTAGGTCTGTAGCAGTGAAACACCTAGGTCTGTAGCAGTGGAACACCTATGTCTGTAGCAGTGGAACACCTAGGTCTGGAGCAGTGGAACACCTAGGTCTGGAGTAGAGGAACACCTAGGTCTGGAGCAGTGGAACACCTAGGTCTGGAGCAGTGGAACACCTAGGTCTGGAGCAGTGGAACACCTAGGTCTGGAGTAGAGGAACACCTAGGTCTGTAGCAGTGGAACACCTAGGTCTGGAGTAGAGGAACACCTAGGTCTGGAGCAGTGGAACACCTAGGTCTGGAGTAGAGGAACACCTTGGTCTGTAGCAGTGGAACACCTAGGTCTGTAGCAGTGGAACACCTAGGTCTGTAGCAGTGGAACACCTAGGTCTGTAGCAGTGGAACACCTAGGTCTGTAGCAGTGGAGCACCTAGGTCTGGAGCAGTGGAACACCGAGGTCTGGAGCAGTGGAACACCTTGGTCTGTAGCAGTGGAACACCTAGGTCTGGAGTAGAGGAACACCTAGGTCTGTAGCAGTGGAACACCTAGGTCTGTAGCAGTGGAACACCTAGGTCTGGAGCAGTGGAACACCTAGGTCTGGAGCAGTGGAACACCTAGGTCTGGAGCAGAGGAACACCTAGGTCTGGAGCAGTGGAACACCTAGGTCTGTAGCAGTGGAACACCTAGGTCTGGAGTAGAGGAACACCTAGGTCTGGAGCAGTGGAACACCTAGGTCTGTAGCAGTGGAACACCTAGGTCTGGAGCAGAGGAACACCTAGGTCTGGAGCAGTGGAACACCTAGGTCTGTAGCAGTGGAACACCTAGGTCTGGAGTAGAGGAACACCTAGGTCTGTAGCAGTGGAACACCTAGGTCTGGAGCAGTGGAACTAATTAGGTCAGTATGAGTGGAACACCTAGGTCTGTAGCAGTGGAACACCTAGGTCTGGAGCAGAGGAACACCTAGGTCTGTAGCAGTGGAACACCTAGGTCTGTAGCAGTGGAACACCTAGGTCTGGAGCAGTTGAACACCTAGGTCTGTAGCAGTGGAACACCTAGGTCTGGAGTAGAGGAACACCTAGGTCTGGAGCAGTGGAACACCTAGGTCTGGAGCAGAGGAACACCTAGGTCTGGAGTAGAGGAACACCTAGGTCTGGAGCAGTGGAACACCTAGGTCTGTAGCAGTGAAACACCTAGGTCTGGAGTAGAGGAACACCTAGGTCTGGAGCAGTGGAACACCTAGGTCTGTAGCAGTGGAACACCTAGGTCTGGAGCAGAGGAACACCTAGGTCTGGAGCAGTGGAACACCTAGGTCTGTAGCAGTGGAACACCTAGGTCTGGAGTAGAGGAACACCTAGGTCTGTAGCAGTGGAACACCTAGGTCTGGAGCAGTGGAACTAATTAGGTCAGTATGAGTGGAACACCTAGGTCTGTAGCAGTGGAACACCTAGGTCTGGAGCAGAGGAACACCTAGGTCTGTAGCAGTGGAACACCTAGGTCTGTAGCAGTGGAACACCTACGTCTGGAGCAGTGGAACACCTAGGTCTGTAGCAGAGGAACACCTAGGTCTGTAGCAGTGGAACACCTAGGTCTGGAGCAGTGGAACACCTAGGTCTGTAGCAGAGGAACACCTAGGTCTGGAGCAGTGGAACACCTAGGTCTGGAGTAGAGGAACACCTAGGTCTGTAGCAGAGGAACACCTAGGTCTGGAGTAGAGGAACACCTAGGTCTGTAGCAGTGGAACACCTAGGTCTGGAGTAGTGGAACACCTAGGTCTGTAGCAGTGGAACACCTAGGTCTGTAGCAGTGGAACACCTAGATCTGTAGCAGTGGAACACCTAGGTCTGTAGCAGTGGAACACCTAGGTCTGTAGCAGTGGAACACCTAGGTATGTAGCAGTGGAACACCTAGGTCTGTAGCAGAGGAACACCTAGGTCTGTAGCAGAGGAACACCTAGGTCTGGAGTAGAGGAACACCTAGGTCTGGAGCAGTGGAACACCTAGGTCTGTAGCAGTGGAACACCTAGGTCTGGAGCAGTGGAACACCTAGGTCTGTAGCAATGGAACACCTAGGTCTGGAGCAGAGGAACACCTAGGTCTGGAGCAGTGGAACACCTAGGTCTGTAGCAGTGGAACACCTACGTCTGGAGCAGTGGAACACCTAGGTCTGTAGCAGTGAAACACCTAGGTCTGTAGCAGTGGAACACCTAGGTCTGGAGCAGTGGAACACCTAGGTCTGGAGCAGTGGAACACCTAGGTCTGGAGCAGAGGAACACCTAGGTCTGGAGCAGTGAAACACCTAGGTCTGTAGCAGTGGAACACCTAGGTCTGGAGCAGTGGAACACCTAGGTCTGTAGCAGTGAAACACCTAGGTCTGTAGCAGTGGAACAACTAGGTCTGGAGCAGAGAAACACCTAGGTCTGGAGCATTGGAACACCTAGGTCTGTAGCAGAGGAACACCTAGGTCTGGAGTAGAGGAACACCTAGGTCTGGAGCAGTGGAACACCTAGGTCTGTAGCAGTGAAACCCCTAGGTCTGGAGTAGAGGAACACCTAGGTCTGGAGCAGTGGAACACCTAGGTCTGTAGCAGTGGAACACCTAGGTCTGGAGCAGAGGAACACCTAGGTCTGGAGCAGTGGAACACCTAGGTCTGTAGCAGTGGAACACCTAGGTCTGGAGTAGAGGAACACCTAGGTCTGTAGCAGTGGAACACCTAGGTCTGGAGCAGTGGAACTAATTAGGTCAGTATGAGTGGAACACCTAGGTCTGTAGCAGTGGAACACCTAGGTCTGGAGCAGAGGAACACCTAGGTCTGTAGCAGTGGAACACCTAGGTCTGTAGCAGTGGAACACCTACGTCTGGAGCAGTGGAACACCTAGGTCTGTAGCAGAGGAACACCTAGGTCTGGAGCAGTGGAACACCTAGGTCTGGAGCAGTGGAACACCTAGGTCTGGAGCAGTGGAACACCTAGGTCTGTAGCAGAGGAACACCTAGGTCTGGAGCAGTGGAACACCTAGGTCTGGAGTAGAGGAACACCTAGGTCTGTAGCAGAGGAACACCTAGGTCTGGAGTAGAGGAACACCTAGGTCTGTAGCAGTGGAACACCTAGGTCTGGAGTAGTGGAACACCTAGGTCTATAGCAGTGGAACACCTAGGTCTGTAGCAGTGGAACACCTAGGTCTGTAGCAGTGGAACACCTAGGTCTGTAGCAGTGGAACACCTAGGTCTGTAGCAGTGGAACACCTAGGTATGTAGCAGTGGAACACCTAGGTCTGTAGTAGAGGAACACCTAGGTCTGTAGCAGAGGAACACCTAGGTCTGGAGTAGAGGAACACCTAGTTCTGGAGCAGTGGAACACCTAGGTCTGTAGCAGTGGAACACCTAGGTCTGGAGCAGTGGAACACCTAGGTCTGTAGCAATGGAACACCTAGGTCTGGAGCAGAGGAACACCTACGTCTGGAGCAGTGGAACACCTAGGTCTGTAGCAGTGGAACACCTACGTCTGGAGCAGTGGAACACCTAGGTCTGTACTAGTGAAACACCTAGGTCTGTAGCAGTGGAACACCTAGGTCTGGAGCAGTGGAACACCTAGGTCTGGAGCAGTGGAACACCTAGGTCTGGAGCAGAGGAACACCTAGGTCTGGAGCAGTGAAACACCTAGGTCTGTAGCAATGGAAAGCCTAGGTCTGGAGCAGTGGAACACCTAGGTCTGTAGCAGTGAAACACCTAGGTCTGTAGCAGTGGAACAACTAGGTCTGGAGCAGAGGAACACCTAGGTTTGGAGCAGTGGAACACCTAGGTCTGGAGCAGTGGAACACCTAGGTCTGTAGTAGAGGAACACCTAGGTCTGGAGCAGTGGAACACCTAGGTCTGGAGCAGTGGAACACCTAGGTCTGGAGCAGTGGAACACCTAGGTCTGTAGCAGTGGAACACCTAGGTCTGGAGTAGAGGAACACCTAGGTCTGGAGCAGTGGAACACCTAGGTCTGTAGCAGTGGAACACCTAGGTCTGGAGTAGAGGAACACCTAGGTCTGTAGCAGTGGAACACCTAGGTCTGGAGCAGTGGAACATCTAGGTCTGGAGCAGAGGAGCACCTAGGTCTGGCGCAGTGAAACACCTAGGTCTGGAGCAGAGGAACACCTAGGTCTGTAGCAGAGGAACACCTAGGTCTGTAGCAGTGGAACACCTAGGTCTGGAGTAGAGGAACACCTAGTTCTGTAGCAGTGGAACACCTAGGTCTGTAGCAGAGGAACACCTAGGTCTGTAGCAGTGGAACACCTAGGTCTGGAGTAGAGGAACACCTAGGTCTGTAGCAGTGGAACACCTAGGTCTGTAGCAGTGGAACACCTAGGTCTGTAGCAGTGGAACACCTAGGTCTGGAGCAGTGGAACACCTAGGTCTGGAGTAGAGGAACACCTAGGTCTGGAGCAGTGGAACACCTAGGTCTGGAGCAGTGGAACACCTAGGTCTGGAGTAGAGGAACACCTAGGTCTGGAGCAGTGGAACACCTAGGTCTGGAGCAGTGGAACACCTAGGTCTGGAGTAGAGGAACACCTAGGTCTGTAGCAGTGGAACACCTAGGTCTGGAGTAGAGGAACACCTAGGTCTGGAGTAGAGGAACACCTAGATCTGGAGCAGTGGAACACCTAGGTCTGGAGCAGTGGAACACCTAGGTCTGGAGTAGAGGAACACCTAGGTCTGGAGCAGTGGAACACCTAGGTCTGGAGTAGAGGAACACCTAGGTCTGTAGCAGTGGAACATCTAGGTCTGGAGTACAGGAACACCTACGTCTGGAGCAGTGGAACACCTAGGTCTGGAGTAGAGGACCACCTAGGTCTGTAGCAGTGGAACACCTAGGTCTGGAGCAGTGGAACACCTAGGTCTGTAGCAGTGGAACACCTAGGTCTATAGCAGAGGAACACCTAGGTCTGGAGCAGAGGAACACCTAGGTCTGGAGCAGTGGAACACCTAGGTCTGTAGCAGTGGAACACCTAGGTTTGTATCAGAGGAACACCTAGGTCTGTTGCAGTGGAACACCTAGGTCTGTAGCAGTGGAACACCTAGGTCTGTAGCAGTGGAACACCTAGGTCTGTAGCAGTGG